>NW_008824050.1:287498-300243 GCF_000699105.1 Pygoscelis adeliae
CCCTGTAATGACAATGCAAAATGTTCAGTATGAGTTATCTTAGGTGGCTCTAAGCCTTAGATGTCATTTTAGCACTCATTTCTACCCCTATTACTGATAATTTCTTCTACTCAGGTACTGGATCTTTACATGAAAACACTTTGATTAAACTTTGCAAGCACTGTATGATCCAGCATGCACTTCATAGGCCTTCAGACAGTTCTTAACTGAAAACATATGAATGGGTGCTTGTGGTAGGGTTATACAAGTGGAGAAAAATGAGCTGATTTTACAGAATTATGCGACTTTGTACATCTTCTGATAAGTACGTCAACTGAAATAAAATATACTGATAAGGCAAGCACTTCTTATCCCCTGCCAGCTAAGTAAGTGGAGGTCATTTGTATCTTCAACTAGTTGTGTATACTATGTATCACTCAGAAATGAGTCTTACACAACAGCTCTGTTTTGAAGGTGACATCAAAAGCCTGAAATCAAGGCACTGCTACACGCAGTGTGAAGACAACAATGACAATTCCATTTCGTTTTATTATTCAAAGAAAGAATTTCCAAGAAAAATGCCACTGGAGACTAAAACACTATTAGAGATGTCTCGCATACAAAACTCTCAATCCAGTGGATGCCAAACAAGGGGCTCTGCAAAAGTAACTGTTAGCTGCAGAGCTGGTTTCAATCTTTCAGGCAAAACATTTTAAACACCTTTTCCACAAAACCAAAACTCTTGTTGACAAAGGATCTGTTCTGCAAACTCTACACTCACTTCGTCCTGCAAAAAGACAATTTCTCTCTTCGCGGTCAAGGGAAGAGTAGCTCAAAGCCCATGAAACTGCAAAAAACTTCCTCTCTTCTCAATTAACTATCAGTGTATTTCAGCATCTATATATAAGCATTTTTTAACCCCTCTAGTAAACAGCATGAAGGATTTTAGCTAGTGTTTGTGTAACAGCTTTCCTTTCCTTTGAGTTTCCTTCTCCCTATGGTCATCTACGTTTCCTAAGGGGACAAGCAAGCAATTGTTGCAGCTTACAGAGCCACATCAGCAGGCCACTCTCTCACCGTGCTCCTGTAGGTGGTTTTGCTTAGTATCCTCCTCCTCTTGTTTTCTAAGGCAGCACGGAGAGGACCATGTCTCCTGGTTTTCCCTGCTTCTGCCAGTTTGCTCTCCAGGAAGGGAAAGCAAGCGCCATTATATCTCCTCCTCCACCCAGCACAGGCAGCAGAGCTGTGCTATCCTGCAAGGTCCCTGACACAGCACTCTGGGGCAAAAAGGGTGAGGGTGGAGTTCTCTAACCCACCGCACTGCTGAGCTACATACTCTCCTGAACCAAGCACAGAGCAAACACGTCAAGTGAAGGGCCTGATCCAGGTAGGCAGTCACTCCTGCTGGCAGGATAAACCCTGCTGCCACAAAGGGATTATTCACATAAGTATAGCCTACTCCAGTGACAAAGAGCTTGCAAGATAAAGGTTGCAAAGGGAAGAACTGTGTGAGACCACCATGCACGCCGCATGCAGCCATTCTCAATTACTCTCACACCTGAGGACATGCTGCTGTACTATCACCAAAATCTGTTTTCACTTCAGGCATTTAATGTTACACTCTCTGCCTGTCAAATGTTTCCTGCAGCCTCGGGATGGGAGAGGTACTTTCTTCTTTTTTTTTTTTTTTTTTTTTTTTTTTTAAGTTAATCTGGTTAATGGCAAAGGCACGCATATCGCACAGAGTGACATGGAAGGAAAAAATTAAGAAGATTGCTGATGAATCCCCTGAGACACCCTTCTTCCAGATATTCCACCCTGCTCTTCTAGCCCAAATTTCTGAAACCTTGGAGCGGATGCTGCCTGCAGTGGAGAGCAAACCTTCAGATGATTCATGGCTGGGGATTTCTAGCTGCCACTGCTTGTCACTATATTGCTCAGAGGAGCTTATAAGCTTGCTGAAGGCAATAAGTATCTTCCTAAACCCAGCTCATTCATATAGTTTATACTTTGATTTCATGAAACGGTAGAATCTATAGCCAACAGAATCCAAACAGAACAAAAGTTTGACTGCACTTTAACAAAAGTTTTTTTGCTGCTGGAATTGAAAATGTATACCACAAGGTGATAAAGCTTGGTAGTTGCTCAGAAGGGTTCCCTGTCTGTGACGGGGTTGGATTTGTTTCTCAAATCCATGCTATCTAACACACTGTTCTTACCCAGCAGTGTTGTTTCCTCATAATATGTCCTGACATTAAAAATCTCTACCTACGCTGGTCAAGGAAGCACGGCTAGACAGAGAAAAGCTTGTGACAGACTCATGCAAGGGGCGTCATGCATAGCACAGAAGCCCCAACCCAGCTAAACTTTAGGTCCAGACACCCCAAAGCACACCTATCACTATCCACAGGGATTACTCATGCAAGCAATACACAGGAGACCAGGAATCAAGGGCACTAGCAGAAATGCAATCACACTGAGTGACCCCCTTGATTGATGGCAGACCCTATGAGAAGTGTCCTTTGAAAAAAAAAAAAAGCCCCCGGTCCCTGCCCCAAACAGCCATCAAATACATTGCTTTGCATGTCTCAGGAATCTGATCCAAAGCAACTGGGGAAGCAAGTAAACCAACTGCCTTTGGAAGGTGGTATTATTTCAACCTCCTTGAGGAAAAATGTATTTATTCCCTAAGTACCAGTCTCAGTAGATAACTGCAAGTGCAGCTGTTTCTGTTTATTCCTTCCCATTTCTACAGATATACTGAAGCTTCTCCAAGCATCTGGCTCCTCTCTATTGATGGGAATATTCATGTTATGAAACATATCTCACAAAACCAGGGTTGGACATGAGAGGCAGAGGAACAGCAGCACCTCAAAAACCTAATTCCTGGAAAAAAGAGCACAGGCTGTATATAGGCTCTGCATGAAGCTGTATCTCAGAGTAATTATAAGTATTCCCATCTTGGGAATACAAAGACCATCTGTTCAAACCCAGTCAGAAGTTAGAGCAGACACAAAGGCCAGGCTTTCCTACCAGCACTGGAAAAACTCAGTCTGTGCTCAGGACTCTTTCAAATGCAAGATTAGCTAAAACACCATAACAACACTGATCTTCTCCCTACCTTCAACCAGCTAACAGATCCAAATTCTTTCACCCTCAGTCTTCTCTGTACTAAAATGATGGTCTCCCTTGCCTGTGGACACTGCTACTCTTAAGCAGTCTCTGAGCCCATAACAGACATCCCACAGCAACAGCCTCTCTCTACTTGCTCCTCTCTGCTGCATTGCATCAGCTGGACTGGTGGGCTACAGGCTCCCAACCTTTGTTACCCTGGGCCACAAAGCCAAAGGCTTGTCAGGGCTAGCCTCCTGAACTCCCAAAGACATCAATGCAGTTCGCTCAAGTCTATATCTGGGCGCCACCTACCCTTCCATTCTGACTGAGGAATCAGCTGCTCTAAACCTCCACTTGGGCTCATGACAGCAAACGTCTCACAAAAACAGTACATCGGATTCCTGCCACAGCAGTTTCCCATGAGAATGGTCACCAAAAAGGTGGGATGCAAAGTTACACCAAGTGACGTCTGAGACACAGTGCGTGTGCACTATTACCAGAAGGATGGTACTGCTGCTTACTGTGCCAGCAAATACACATCATGCAACAAAGACTCAGCAGAAGAGTCTGCCAAATATACCCACTGTCAGAGCAACAACACTAGTACTTTGTACAAGAGATTAGATAAGTTGAAAAGAGTGCATTTACTGCATGCGCTTCCTATCTCAGTCTCTGGGCTTATATCTGCATTATCTGATTAAGTGACTGTTAAATAACCCAAGCTGACAATATAGGCTCAGGAAAAGTCTTTATCTTGATCTGGAAGTGTTGAAGTAATCTCCAAATATGAATTTCAACAATGAAGGGCATATGCCCAATACAAACCTATTATTCAAGGCATAGACGGATCCCTGCACTAAATCAGGCCTACTTACATCTGATAAATACCAGAGAAAAATGCTTCAGAGAAAGAAGCAGCAAACTCACTCTTGCATATTGGCTCTTGTTAGCAGTTCTTAAAGCAGTTAACAAATCGCAGTCCAGCCCATGCTACCAATGAGGGAAACCAAAGTACAAGAAAAGGGAAATGGTTTGTAAGCAGGAAAATAAATTAGATCTTCTGAGCCACCCATAGTCAGTTGCTTTCTCTACCTAGGGAAAGCATGTCTCTAAATGTCATGTCTGTTTCCAGCACAAGCAGGGAAAGGAAAAATCCCCAAGCTCTCTTTAAGAATATGAAAAATATCTTCAGAACATAAGTCAAAATATTCTTATTACCCATACAAACACAATCCCTTTTGAAAGAGCATGAAATGATAAAACAGTACTAAAATACTAATGGGGCACTAATCTGGTAAACAGTTTCATTAGGTGAAACAAACATTCATGGAAAAAAAAAATATTTCTCCTTATTGCTGCATCATGAAAAGAACTTGAAACACAGCTGAGCAGCTGGGTCTGGAAACATTTGCTCCATACCTAGCTCTAAGTCTCCGCCTACAAAGACATGGGGAAGCATTTGTTCTGTTTGCAAAATCAGAGTGAGGCTTTTATCCACACATTTTGGCAATGGTCTCTGGTTGTATAATGATTTCCATATGTTTATCACATCTAAACAAGAGCAAAACAGTACGGTACCAACTGGTTCTGTTTACATTATGATTTAGCCATGACATTTGTTTTTTGGAAAGGATGTTTGTCAGGGGCAACCGAATGCTTTTCAAAGCACCTTTCATTCTTTGACACTGAAATCAAAGACCTTGCCAGTAGGAAAGGGAAAAATCTGGATTCATTAAAAAAGGAGCAAGGTCAGAACAGCATGAAAAGAACGCTGGATAATATAGATGGAACTGGCAGTAACACCAACATTTAAAGTTGTCTGACATGTCTCATTATAAGACCTTGTTTTCAATTACTTATAGTTTCGCCAAATTAACTGGTTTGCCAGCAATTGCCTTTGCTAGATGTCTACCTCAGGCTGGGTTTTTTTTTGTTTTGTTTTTTGGGGGTGGGCCTTCAGAAAAAAAATGTTCCATTGTTTCTGAAAATTGGAAACAGAATTTATTACAGAAAACACATTTGTTTCCCCCTTTTAAAAATAAATAAGCAATTCAGATTTGAACAACTTTCTCACTGAGCGGCAATAATGTGGTAGAACTGGACCTCACAATTTTGCAGTGGTATTTTTGAAGATAAGAAGTTTTCATTGATGTCACAGGAAAAAAAAAATCCTGTGATGTAACATACTTGGTTGAGTCTTCTAGGAAATCAGCAACTGTACAGCAACATGAAGGCTGAAGGCAAATCTGAAACCAGGACTGGCTATAGCAAGGGACTGGGACTGAGCACGTGAAGAGAGGAAGAGATGAGGTTTACAAAGACTCACGCTACATGAGAAGCTCCAGGAAAACTGGTGTAATCAGCTGCAAAGAGAAGACTCAAAAGAGCAGAAAAATGGGTGAACTGAGCAAGCTTAGGATAATGAGGAGAAATCAAGGGACAGGGAGGGAAAACTGCTATGAAAAAATGCACCAGTTTGAAAGAATGATTGAGGGAAAACTGGCTATGAGGATCCCAACATACAGCTCCTGAACCAGGAATTGGGTCTGCTTTTCCAGAGTCTCCCCATTCTTCAGCTATGACAGCCAAAGGTCTGTGCTGTTCATCCAGCACGCGAAGTCTGTGCGACCCTGCACTGTGGAATTTCAGTATTTTATAGTGCTACAAATAATCATAATAAACAAAGCTGAGGAAATGACACACAAACACACTTTTGAGTTAAGCACTCAAGATCTAAGCAGTGCAACTTTAAGTTTCTCCATGTAACATGGATATGGGCCTTTTGTGACACTGCCTTTGCTGTGCAAGGCACTATTGGAGCTAATTTCTGTTCTGCAAAACTTCTGGGAGCACCACAGGCAATGTGTGCCACCATGGCAAGCACTGAGGACTTCAGTCAACCCATAAGCTAGGTTTTAGGAAACAACAGCAGCTTTAAGGACTACAGCTCAATGGCACCACAATAGCTCAGGCCCAGAAAAACACTCTTTTCAAATTAACCCAAAACCCATTCTTTCCTTTTGATTTTTCTCTAAAGAAAATATTACCTAAAAGGAAGAAGTGAACATATTTCTCAGCAAGAGAAGACTTCAATTCTCAGCACAAATAAGCATGTAATTACAACTGTCCAGACCTTGAAGAGACGAGTCTAAAAGTAAAATTAAACCCAGGAGCAGAGAAGTGTTTCTGCGCTATGCAGCTTAGATCT
This sequence comes from Pygoscelis adeliae, assembly GCF_000699105.1. Taxonomy (NCBI): domain Eukaryota; kingdom Metazoa; phylum Chordata; class Aves; order Sphenisciformes; family Spheniscidae; genus Pygoscelis; species Pygoscelis adeliae. The sequence continues at coordinate 293,800 of NW_008824050.1, forward strand.
GGCCAGTGACAACAGGCGGTATGCTCAGGAAACACAGCTGTGTCAAAGCTAGAATTACTGTCAAGCAAGGAAAAGAAAAATAAAAAACAGGCATAGGACAAGAAGGATTGCCTCAGTTACTGCAGACAACATTGGCATTGCCACTTCACCCAGGAGAGTCCTCAAAATATATTCTTTATATAAATCCACATGACATAAGCTAGAGAACATAACCCCCACCACCGTATAATAAACTTGAGATGCCCAACAAAACAGATCAACATCCACAGAAACTATAAAACACTTTTTGCGGAAAGCTAGTGAAACTAAATATCTCACCTATTTCCTAGGGCCAGGCAACAGCAGTAGACTTCTGATACAAAAATGCCCAGTTGATCCTCTAATCATCTCAGGCTGACAGAGGCTTCAAGGAGCACTTAAAGGGCTGAATCAGGCATAATGTGTGGAGAAGTTCAAAGCACTGCCATGTTTTCTTCAGCTCCCACCCAGCTGGGATGGCCATAGCAGCAAGAGGCACTTTACCCCAACTGAGCACACCTAGATGTGGAAGTAAGTAGCAGCAATCACACAGCTGCAAATGAACTCCCTACCTATGCTCTGCTAACATCACTAGCAAAAATTTCTGGAAAGGATTAGAAGTGTTTGCAAAATGTTTTACACCTATTGGCATGCTTCTCCTGTAGCAGCCCTTGAGCTACAGGAGGAAATAAACATACAACCAAAATCCTGTTCATCAGTTCCCACAGCCTCTCTGAGAAAGCATTTTTCCAGTTTGAAAGGGGAAGATCATGTTGTCACTGGAAACACAATACACATATTTTCTGTTTTAAAGGGCAGCACATGCTCCTAAGACACTTCTGAGCACTGCACATAAAGGAACAGGCTGAATCCAGCACTGCTAGTGTTGGGAACTATGCAAATATTTAGGGGTTTTCATTTCTACCAAGCAAAAATACTTAATTATGGCAGCAGAGGTAATGAAGAAAAGAAAGCCCATTATCAGAAGGCTGAAATTTACTCAACTGGGGTCCACACCTGCACTGGAAAATTTCCAGAGATCTGCAATTTGAGAAGGCTGAAAAATCAAGTCTAGAAAAAACCACCTGTGTAGGAAAAAAAAAAAAAAATTGAGACAAGTCTCTCCAAAAGTTATTCACATAAGTGAGAGAACAGCCCTGTTCCAGTGGGTTGACCAGCCAAATGGATCTGGGTGATAGAGGGGAGAAGTGTTTTGCTGAAGGTAAGAGCACCAGCCAGTGGCAGAAGTGTGACCATATCTACCCTGGGACTTTTGTTTCCCAAGTCAGTGATGCTTCCATTAAACCATATCCAGAGAAGAGGACTAGAGTGAAAGTGTGGCTGTTTGTATATTTTAATGGAAAAGGTCTCACATGTTATACGTGCTTGTAATGTGAACATATACAACAATCATGTTATATGGGGGTTTACTCAGGCCTCAGCAAACCAATGCAACTATCAGTAAAGATGCAGCTGAGAATCGTTTCCCAGCAAACCCTATCCCACTACACTAAAAGGAAGTCATGCACCATGTGGGATGGCGCCAGCTCTCTCTGGAAGCCTTACTGCAGGGTAAACTGCCTCTCTAAAGCCTCCTGTGTCTCCCCATTGGCTTTCTAAGCGTCACAGTGTATCAGTGCTAAACAATGCATCTAGCCAAGTCTAGATTGTGGGTATGTAATTAAACCCTGGCAGGGCAGATGGCAGAGGCGACTGCTGCCTCTCTTGCTGGTGCAATGAAAGGTTTCTCACTGGCGACATGCATTACTGGAAGCTCACACACTAGTACTTCTATTTGACGAGCAAGAAACCAAATAACCAACTCTGAACAGCAGTTGTGGTGAGGTTATTAAGGTTCTTGCTTGAAGTCTTAAGTCATAAGAGAATATGAAGAGATGTATGTAAGAGCAGGTTATTCCACAGCTGCGTCCTGCAAAAGGACAGACACCTTTCCCTTGATGTATCTGGTGATGGCCATTGTCACAGCCAACAACCCAGACTAGACAGGCCTCAGGTCTCATTTGCTCCACTCATATCTATGCTCCAACTTTGCAATAGGTGCAATTTTTATCGTTACTCTTTTGTTTTCTCTATGCCATTCACTGATATTCTTTGACTACGTACATAAGACTGGCTTTATATAACAAGAAGTGAACATACCTGTAAGAGCAGCTGATCAAGAAACCAGCTTCAATCCTTGTTGGTCGTTGCTCCCAACAGAAAGAGCCTGCTAAGTTCATCTCTCAAGCCAGCATCTCGCTTTGCTTGGTTCCAACTTTAGGGAGCTTCCTCAGGAGGTTACTGCCTTCACAAGAGCGCTGGACACAAAACATGTTTTATGTCTAGGAGCTCAGAGACAGCCAGAAAGTCCTGAAAGGCAAAAGTGTTAGCCTATAAGCTGGACTACAAATCTCTGCCATATCATTTAGCAAGACCCAGAAATCCTGCTCAATGTCTGTAAAGAATTTTATTCTGAACTTTTCAATTTATGGTCAATCAAACAATGAGTAGAACATGAACCTCTGGCCTCATCTCCCCATAGAACTCTTGCAGTGTGCAGAAACAGTAATATTCAACATCACATTAAATAAGAACAGTATATCTGAAACTGTAGGACAAACTTTTATAATCACTAACATTTAATTCATTTGTTTATTCACTCATTTTCTTTTAGAAATCATCTTCTGAGGAGAAAATTTGCAGTTGTTTTTATGTGGAATGAATTACTTATAACCTTCTAAGACAATAAAATCCATCGCTACATTGCGAACAGATTCCTGTTGATTCAGAAGGTTCCATCTGAACATCAGGAAACACTTTTCCACTGTGAAGGTGACTGAGCACTGCCACATGTTGCCCAGAGAGGTCGTGGTGTGTCCAGCCTTGGAGATATTCAAAAGCCATCTGGACACAGTCCTGGGCAACTGGCTCTAGGTGGCCCTGCTTGGGCAGGGGGAGTATGACCAGATCACCTCCAGAGGTCCTTTCTGACCTCAACCATTATGTGATCCCCCTAGAATACTTACTTTCACATTTATTTTCCACAAAGGAGAATTTATCTTAGTAATTCCACTCACCAGCACACGGAAATACTGCTAAGTTCTACTAAAATAACAAGAGAACACACAACTACATTACAAAACCAAACAAAATCACATTGACAGCTGACGCCCTCAATACAGGTCTTCTAATTTCATTTCATTTCAGGTCTCAGTAGTTGCACACTAAAAATAAAAAGCAAATGAGAGACCTAGTTGCCACATCCCACCTGCTGATAAAAGATGCATTTAACCCTCTGAGGGAGCATAGGGCTAGTGGCAAACCCTGGCCAGCCAAGAGACATGCACAGGGGATATGCTGAACTGAACCTCTACTAAAGCATGGTCTTCTCTATAAAGTTAACTAGAAATTACATTTTGAGTTTCATTACATCTGATATTTTTACACCCTAATTTTAGGCTATTTAATTCCCAATGAAGTGCAATTATTCCCAGTTCTAATAATAAAAATAAGTGGAGAAAACAAGCAAGAACGAACAGGCAAGGCCTGGGAACAATCACAGTCACAGGTATACCATGTTTAAATAAGAACCAAAACAGCTCAACCAAAGGAGCATGAGTAAAGATGGATGGAAGGACTTCAGTGGGAGCCATGTCCTGTTTGACAATGCATTCCTAAACATATCAATGCACATGATGAAAATTTCATTTTGGAAGAAATCTGACACAGAGAGAGAAAAAAGCAAGAAATAGTGAGACTCAATTGTTCCCCCCATTCAGAACTTTCCTTCCCAACCAAACTGCAGCGCGAAGTACTTGAAGAAACCCTTTGCCAGCTAGAGAGGAAGCCTCTCTCTGCTATACACACCCCTCACCCCAAGCCTGCAAACTCTTTTTCTGCATTTCCCAGAGCCCTCAGGATTGCACTCTCCACTGCTTTGACGACTGTCTAACAACACCACTAAGTCACGCTGTTTAAAGTTAGATATTCTGCTACTTAGTTAGCTAGTCTCTCTCTAAGTCTCTCCTATAAAGAACCCATAAAGACCACAAAGATAAGCTTCTCCTGGAGGCAATTCAGAGTCTATCCCAAGGTGCTTTGGAATGTCCCTGTAAAAATCTCAACTGTATAACTTATAACTTAGGAAGATTAGTTTTTCTAGGCTAAAAGTAGTGTCACTTTAAGCTAAGTATAGCCTAACTAGCCTCTGTGGGCTCTACCATCCCCCCTTTCATATTTAAGGTTATAAATAGCTTTGATTTATAAAAGAAAATGCAGCATTTTAAAAGACGTACAGTTAGGCACCTAGCTAATTTAGTTTAAATTCAACAGAGAAATAAGCAACAAAGTAGTAAAGGCTTTCAACTTTGTGAGAGTTCATTTTAAGAAATGAACAAAACAGACCCGTGAAGTCAACTGGATTGACAAGCACAAGGATTGAAATGTGAAGGAATTCATCTCCGTTAAGACGCCTCTCACGCAAGGCAGAAAATCCGTAGGACTAGGGTGCAGACTTGAGCAGATTTAAGCGCATTAGAAGTAAGTAGTGAGCCTACAAATAGAGGAAAAGGGACTGATAAGCAAAGTGTGGGGCTTATGTGAATATTACCAAGACTCAAGTCACACTAGATCTTGAACAGGTATTGAAAAATCAAGCTGTAGAAAGCAAGAAAAAGAGGAAAAAGTGCTTTTGTCCAGAGAAGACAGAGTCAAGATTAAACATCTCTCCTCAAACTAAACAAACAGTGGCCCAGTTTTCAGTAAGAACAGTGATACTGACTTAAGAAAAGAGGATGGTGAGGACAGAAACTATAAGGAAATCTCTAACCATTAAACCTGGGAAGCTTTTCAACAGTAGGAGTAAAGAGAACAAGAAACAACACTGGGTACTAAACAGAGCTAAAAGTATCTGGGAGCAGGCTGCTGTGACCTCTTTCCTTACAGCAGTAGAAATCTAGACTCCAAGGCCCAGAAAGTTACCTTCAGTCCCTCTTTCATAGATTTCTTTGTCTACTGTTTTCCTTAGTCAGGTTCATAAATGCTTATCTAATTAATGCAGAATGTCACCTTTAAAAATAAGTTTCCTTTGCCCTTTTCTTCTCTTTTTAGGCTGCAGAAACATCTTACCAAAGAAAAAACACTGCATGTTGTTTGAGACCTCAGAAAATCACTAACAGAGCAGAAAAGATGGGAGCTTTACTGCAGGTGATAATTATTAGTACAGGAGGGGCAATACAGCTATGTAAGTTTGCCTCACTATATTACAACATGAAATGAGGAATTGTGCCTTGCCTATCTAACTATAGCATTCATCTTTCTTTACAAAGCTGAAGCATCATGAAAAGGGGGTGCATAATCCTTATCCATGTGCTGCAAACAAGGGCTACAGGTCTGATTCAGCAAGCCAAGGCAGGTTTTGGATTTTTCTAAACAGAACTTTGGTGCCTAGCGACAGAGACCAGCACCTCTCGAGATGGGATCTTATGATAGGATGAACTGGTGCATCTTTAACATCTAAGTATGCTTAAACATCTGGCCCTCCAACTAAATGCAGCAAAGGAACTGTACACCTCCCTGATTAAAATTAAGCACACGATTTACTTAAGGGGAGTGAGGGTGCTGGAAGAGGTTAATACACATCCTCCAGTAGTCTGAGTGTTGCCACTTCTTAGCTGCAAATGCAGATGGCAGATACCTACTTCTGCATACAGTCAGCACGGAGTATGTTCAGTGCATCTGAAAACCCTCAAGTCCCTACAAAGTCACTGCACAGGTCAAGCCCAGCTTTACTGATGAACAGAAAATCTGCAGGTTTTCCATGAAGCTTTAAACATCAGGCTTTAAAGCCCTGTGCTTGTTATCACTTTGTTAGATCCATAAAATAACCACAATTAGGCAGCACAGACATGAAGAGCTAAATAGTACCATTCCAAGTAAAAAGAAATACACAGATTTGATGGAAGTTTGATTTTGCCGGGCCCAGAGAGTTGTGGTGAATGGAGTTCAATCCAGTTGGCGGCCGGTCACAAGCGGTGTTCCCCAGGGCTCAGTTTTGGGGCCAGTTCTGTTCAATATCTTTATCAATGATCTGGACGAGGGGATCGAGTGCACCCTCAGTAAGTTTGCAGACGACACCAAGTTGGGCGGGAGTGTTGATCTGCTCGAGGGTAGGAAGGCTCTGCAGAGGGACCTGGACAGGCTGGATCGATGGGCCCAGGCCAACTGTATGAGATTCAACAAGGCCAAGTGCTGGGTCCTGCACTTTGGCCACAACAACCCCATGCAGCGCTACAGGCTTGGGGAAGAGTGGCTGGAAAGCTGCCTGGTGGAAAAGGACCTGGGGGCGTTGGTCAACAGCCAGCTGAACATGAGCCGGCAGTGTGCCCAGGCGGCCAAGAAGGCCAATGGCATCCTGGCCTGTATCAG
>NW_008824050.1:300625-305627 GCF_000699105.1 Pygoscelis adeliae
CTTGACTGAAAGAGTGGTTAAACATTGGAACAGGCTGCCCAGGGAAGTGGTTGAGTCACCATCCCTGGAAGTATTTAAAAGACGTGTAGATGCAGCGCTTAGGGACATGGTTTAGTGGGCATGCTGTTGTTGGGTTGACGGTTGGACTCGATGATCTTGGAGGTCTCTTCCAACCTTTATGATTCTATGATTCTAAGTAGTAAAGCCTGAACCACTGGTAGTTGAGAACTACTGCTGCATCATTACAAGGAGAGGGGGAAACAGGACCTTTCATTTTGTAGTAGGTGATGGGGAGTTTAGAGAGCAGGTGATAGAGACCCTGGAAGTTTATTGGGAACTGGGAGAAAGTGCATTCACTTCTGTGTATCCTGTAAAGGTCAGGGGCTCTGGCAGGGACTTGTGGTGCTGCTGAGGTCCCCTCTGATGTGGTATCTTCTTTGACTGTACTTTAGACAGTGTTTATTTAGACATTGGTTGACAATGCAAGAGAACAATTAGCTAGGCCTGCCTTGTTTTACACAGAGGAACAGTATGGTCTCCCATGGAGATTTTTGAGGGGCTTTTGTGTATTATTCCTTATTCCTACACTTCCAAATTATCCTGCCTCAAATGTGCCAGGCTTTTAAATCAAGCCCTTTAAGGAGATTATGGAGACAGGAACTACACTCAGACCCCTGCCCTCTTTCAGAAACCTAATTAAATGGATGAAACTTCCTTCCCTCTCGTGTGATGGCAAATAGCACGGAATTTTAGACTATTAGTTCAACATTTCAAAACCTTCTAAAACCTTTTTTTTTTTTTTAAAAGCAGATACTTATTTATTATCACAAAGTCATGGATAACTGAAAAACGTCACTGCATTTTTCTACCATGGTTGAAGAGAGGCAATTTTTAATAAAAATGTGCATTTAAAAAGTCTCCCAGTCTTTAATATCCAGAAAACTTGACATTAAGGGGAAAAAGCTGAAAAAGTCTATTTCTGCCGGAGCATGAAAACAGTGTTAAGGTTTCCCTCCTTAACACTGGTGCACATGAAAATAAAACCAACAAGTGAAGCTTTCCTGACCAATTTGGACTATATTCCATCAATGCCATTATTGCCTTTTATGAAAACAGGTTACTTTTCTCTCTAGTGTTTGGAGGACTTACATAGAGGATGCATTGTTAAATTGTTTTAGGAATAATATTCAGCATTTTTAGGGCTTCTGGTAAGAAATAGACCAAGACTTAACATTCCACAGAGAGTCCTCTACTTTGAAAATATCCATGGTTCTTAGTTCCATATAATTAATGTTCCTTCATTTCGAGCCAGTTACTAATATGAAAGGCGATTTGTGAAATTAGGTAGCCCATTAAAAGGACTGTTTTTTCTTATCTCTCCCAGGATATCAAGACTAAATTCACAGTCAAATATTCTTACCTTTGTACTTTGGTAAAACACACTATTTAGACTCATAGATAATGCTTGGAAGAACTATGTAGTAGCAGTTCAGTTTGATGGTACTTTTTGTGTTAATGTTCTGCTTTCCTAAACAAACTTATAAAAAAAACATATACACACATCAAAAAAAAAATCAGCAGAGCACAGAATAGAAGATCACTTCAGTTTTACACGAACAAAGACAATTATACAAAAATAAATTCCGGGATTTTTCCAGTTCAGTGAAAAATAAGTATATTCCATAAAACATTCCTTTTGTTACTTGCAATTCTCATCAGTGTGGTGTGTCTGAGTGACAGGGAAAATACTGCAGACATCCCAGAGCTCCAGAGAAACAAATCAATAGTCCCATCTCCAGCCAACATAATACCCACGTGCCTCAGGTAGCAGTACAGAATTCTCCAAATTAGGACAGAGCTGCAATTTCCTATAAGAGGTTCATGGGCTTAAAGCACCAGGGCTCTACATAGCATTTCTGAAGCAGAACACTATCATGATGAAAGACACAGTATTTCAACTCTGTTTCTTCCCAGCCAGGACACATCTTTGCATAATGATTTCTGATTTTCTGCTTGATAGATGAAATTGTGAGTAGTATCTTAGCACACTTGAAAAAACTGTACTTTTCAAGTAGAGCATTTGGCCTTCAGTTACTCATTTTCTTCATATAAGTTGTGATTTTAGTCTTAGAAGTGCCCAGTAATTTTTAGGTTTACAGAATATTTTTCATATGAGCAAACTGAGAGACGATTTAAAAAACCTGACTGTATTCTGAACCCTGCTTGCCCTAAGTTCTGCTGTCCCTGAAGGGACTTTTAACTCTTTGGCATCTGACTTCACCACATATTACTAGGTTTCTGTATACTGCCTTATAAACTGACCAAACCAGGCACGAGAAAGAGCACTTGCTGGCACATAATGACTAATTCTCACACTCAGTTATTTGCAAGCAAATTCTTCACTGAATAATTAAGCAAATTGATGGTTGAGTCCATTAAATGCAATAAGGTGTATTATAGGAATTTCAACAAAATTTAGTAAATAAGTTTGCACCTAATATTCATCTCCTTTGTTGTTTTGAAAGATTGCATATTGGATCAGCCCTGGCATTAATGATAAAGCTACCTTTATAAAACCTAGCAAGACAAACAAATGATTTGGGAAAGAAAATTCCATTTTCAGAAATGACTGCAAATCACCTTTCAAGGTAAATTTAAGCACAACAACGTGAGTAAACATCTAATAAGGTTTTTTATCAAAGATGCAAAGAGTTAAAATACAGAAAAGTTTGCAAGCCTAAGACCAATGTTTAGTCATCCCTGAAATGCTCAAAAAACATTGTTCAGCTTCCACATTTCTCTACAGAAAACTGCTCAAAGTTCTTCAGTTTCATTTTCCACCCAAACTGGCAGACTATCAAGAAGAGTCCCAGAAAGGTCTTTCCTACTCCAGCATTATTCAATGCCATTTCTGACAGCCTGGACAATAGGATACAAAGTACTCTTCTGAAATTCCACACAGTTCCGCAGAAAATCATTATTAGTAAAATAAGGTGACTCTCAGCTCGCTCTAAATAAAAGTCAAAATACAGGAACTGTCACAAATAAGGCAAACACTACAGCAGGAGATGTAAAGAGAGAGTGCCTGAACAGGTAGAGTGCTCCTAGTCTCAACAGCAGCAAGGCCACAGCAGAAATACTCAGCACAGTTTGGCTGAGTAGAAAGGATATGGACAAAGCAGGAGAAGGCCAGAGGACAACAAAAATTAACTATGGAACAGGTAAGGAAAGACTGGAAAGGCTGGATATAAACTGTAAGGGCACTGCTAAAAGGTTGTTAAATACACAAAAGGTTGCTGCAAAGGGAACAATCTATTCACCACATCCATGGGAGAAAGGTCAAGAAACCTTGCATGCAAGCATGCATGCAAGAGAGACCCAAAGGCTTGTTGAGCCAGTAGTGCAAGGAGGCAGGCAAATTGGGCCCAGACTCCTGTTCTGTAAGTTTTACGGTATGTAAAAAGCAGCACAGCTCAAACCAGAGTTTTCATGATATTGTGTAAGTGAATCCACTCAAAAATCAAACCACAAAAAAACCACTCTTCTTTTACATGGCGCCGTCCCTAAACTAATGAGATCAGCAGTGCTACTGAGCATCCCTCATTATACAAAAGGTTTCAGAGTTGTGACCACAGCTTTAGTTTGTTCTGTTAATATTTAACCTTTGATAGCATTAAACTGCAGGATCCTTTTAAGTTTCTCAAGTTCACTGCGAAACTGAGTTATTCTGGGGAAACACAAATAATCAGCTAGGAAGAAACTATCTCAGAGAATGCATAGTCCTGTTTGCTATGCCTTATTTGAATGGCCACCTAATTTAACAAGATTATATATGGTATTTCCTAGTTGTAAGTACTGTTTTCTGTCATATGCAACATTTCAGTACTAGTCACTCCATTATTACATACGGCCCTGTGACTTTCCTGCTTGCACACTTTATTATATTTCCACTGTTCAACAGTGCTGTTAATTTTTTTTCTCTGTTATGTTAAGGTCTTCCTGGTTAGATTCTGCTGTTGATCAGTAATTTTTCAGAACTCCTGTACTGTAAATAAAGTAGTAAAGTGTCCATTAAACATGTCTGACATTGTTATTTTCCATCTTTTCTTTGACAAACGTTCCATTTTTGCTAACACAATCTGGCTAGGATTAGGAAAGGAAGGCATGAGTTGCAATCTAAGGTCCCTGCTGTCAGGCTCAACTGAGGAAGCCTGATCAGTGACAGTGAGCTCTTAGTTATGACTTGGTAAATTCAAACCAAAGGACCTGCCTGGGTAAGATGATGAAAGCATTCAACTGCCAAACACATATGAAACCAGTGCAATGCAGACAAAAAAAGGTGGATGCAGAAGCATATATTTGGGCTTTTCATGATGAAAATACTGCCCTGTATCTGCGTGGCGGTGCGCTCCCCCCCACAAAAGCAATAACCACCAGTGGGGGTCGTTCTGGCTGCATCCAGCTTATGCTGGACTTTGGGAATGGATGGCAACACAGTAGCCAAGGGCTGTCTGGAGCAGGGACGCAGTCATCTTGCTGGTATACAAGACTGTAAGTCAATCATCCTACTCCTTAATTAGTGGACAGCCCAAGAGCCCTTTGAGCTCTCCTGTACGGCAGCGGGCTGCACAGGTTCTCCCTTTGGGTAGGGACACCTTTCAAGGTTACTCCTCGAGGTTGGGAGATTCCTTGCCACAGCAGATTCTCAGTAACTGACTAACAGCATGCTAAACTTTGAAATCTTAGCTAAGTAATATAAAGGATTGATTGCATATATATAATCCTTTACACATAAACCGTTGACCAAGTCTGGCACAAGGATTGGATCCAGCCGCACCTAGACTCCTCGCTGAGAAGGAGTCTAGAAAGCAAGGGGGTCCTTTCTGAACCTCATGGCTCAACAGGAGGATCTCCCTGACAGTTTTGTCTGACCCTGTCCTCTGTGCTGAATTAGGGAACAAATGGGTAATTGTTAGCATAAACTATTGTAGCTAGCAACTCT
>NW_008824050.1:312654-317912 GCF_000699105.1 Pygoscelis adeliae
GACCATCTGGTTGAAACCAGCCTTGCAGTCTGAAGCTCAGCCAACTCAGCATTCTGGGCCAAAGGTGAAGGTACCCGGTGAAGAAGACTGTGAATCTTCCTCCAAAAGACCCCAATAGACGACCACCAGACGGCAGTACGCGTGCGCCAGGAGGAGGGAGCCTATGAGAATAGGTTCTTAGAAATAGTTAAAAAAATATCCTGCCTCTTCTTAGAACTAGTTGTACTAACCCAGCCTATGGTAATGAATATGTACACTGCAGAACCATATAAGGGACAGTTGATGCAACATACAGTGTGCAAGCTAGGAGGAGCTATCCCCCTTGCACCCGGCGCCATAATAAACATAACCTGCTTTATAACTCTTTTGAGTTGTGAAGTTTGATTCCGCACGTCAGTGCAGTAAATAATCAAGTGTACCTTGCCGTTGAATCTTGTTAAACCACTGTCACATTTACCATTGAACTTTAACTCACTGTTTTATATCAATAAGTATATGTTGCTTCTCTCTTATGAGTGAAGTGTGCTCTCACTCCATCTGCAACAATCTGATAAGAGAAGTGGGGCATTAGACTCTGCTGAAGTAATCAAGATACAGCCTTGAATAGGAATACAGCACCTTCTGAAATATACACTGAGAGAAACCAGCATTTATTTTGGAGGATGTAGTTTAAACATCTAGATATTAGTTCTGTCAGCCAAAGCCCTGAGACAGCCAAACCACTAAGTATATAAAACTCGAGTTAAAACTCAATAGCTCGTGCTCAGTGACCACAGTTCTTTTCCCTTTCCATCCCGACATTCCCACCAGGGGTAACAAACACAAGGCTTGCTTGTCCCAGTGGCGAGAGATGCTTAAGCATGTGATTTTAAACCATTCAGTATCATTAGTTAAGGAAGAATCACCAGATGATGTAAGGAGGACAAGGAGCCCTGATGAACATTTGTGAAAGGCTGCAGGCTTATGGACATCCTGGTAAAGATTAGAATCCCCCATCTGTTGTTCTCTCTCAGAAATATAACATCCTCCTCATTTCTCTGCCTACAAACATACAAAGGATTCCTTGGGGAGACTTACACACTTTCCATATATACAAAGCTATACTTCCTTGCTTCTTCGTATCACAGGAATAAATGCAGGGCTTGTTCCAGGATTACTGCTTCCTTCTGCATCTGTGCTTTGCATCAGCTTACTAGCTGGGGACCAAATGTCTATATCTGAGCATGCAGTGACTCCATTTCCCAGTTCAGACAGCACCTGCTTAGTTAACCTCATCTCTTTCCCACTTCATTTTGCTAATGAGCACCCAGCCCTTTCCAAGGAGTACAGCATTTTAAAATATTAGTACACAAATGAATAATACTGTCATACACAAAACGTCTTGCAGAACATAGGGCACAAATTCTGGCAAGCTACTAAATGTAGACTGTAATTTTAGCTAGATGGCATATGGGCATTTCAGACTCTAGTTTTCAGCTATGGTAGTGCTATACACAGTGATATGATTGATGTAATATTTCCCAGATACTGAGAAATCCAGAAAGACTACGGAGTAATTCAAGCAATGCTCTGAATCATGGTCAGGACAGATATAGGGATTGTTCTTTCATTATATAGAACCTCCTCCCTAAGTAAAAGGTTTCCAAGCTTAGCCTTCCGAGACACACACAAAACTGCATCCAGGCAGATGCCACTAACATGGTACTTGCCAGATACAGGAAACGGAAAATATCAGGGAGTTCAGGCCGTCCATAGCTTCTCTTGCTGGAGCAATGTAAACTGCAGTGACAGGTATGGTAGGGCGGTCAGAGTCAACTTACTCAAGGCACAGGTCCTCATGCTTGACAGTACATGTAGCTTCTTCCATCCCTGGTACGAACACTTCTCCTCATCCACCAAACTCTTTGCATTAGGGTAGGATTTGGCAAAAGTACCAGTTAGGATAATTCAGATTTTAGATCAAAGTATTTTTCACAAAAGTTTTATTTGTAAGTGTTCAAAAGCTCTAAAAAATAAGGTTTGGTTATTTAGAAAGTATGGCTAAGTCATTAGGATCCAAATTAGAGCCCTGAGGGATGTTATTCAGAGCCTACCTAAGTTTCTAGAAAGGTTGCTGTAGGCCAGCTCTAGGCTGCTTTCTGTTCAGTACCTTATTTAAATCCTCAGAATCACTCCTTTGAAGCCTAAAAGGGCAGTAAGCTTCCTTCACTGACCATGCAAAGGTAATCAGACTACCTAAATATGGTTCCCACCTTTCAAACCTTGGCATTCTTTCTCACTTGGTGATGAGAAATAGGGATATAGTGAAAACTCAGGAGCTCCATGTAACATCCAGTGTGATACCTAAAGATAGTTTTTCATTTCTTTGCTTGCTCTTAAAATGTCTTTCAGAGAATGAAGAGCTACAGTTAGAATCCAAATATTTTCTCTTCAGTAGCATCAGATTTTACCCAGTAAGAGAGATATTAAAAACCATTGGGTTTAACTTCCAGCTGATATTTTTTCCTTACACAAAAGCATGCCTGAAGAAACAGTCCAAATCACTGCATCATTGTATAGGGGTGCTACTTTTAATAAGGATTTCTCAGAAGTCTGGTAGCATTTATTGTTTAAGGGTCATTCCTTTACATACAACAGGTATTAATCGCCTACTTCAACTTCATTGTGTTCAGAAAAATCACAGCTGGGTAAGCCCTCAGCTGCTAAAGCTCTTCTATTAACAAGATGTTAATTACTTTGTTGAGGGGTGAAAGCTTAATTATTATGAATTTGTAACCCCCTGTTTGGCACTTTGGAACAGAATTTGTAGTATTTCTTTCAGTCATCGGGGAGTCAGCCTGCATCATACACAAGGGGGTAGTATAGCACAAAGGCATAATCCTAGTTACATCATATTGTAAGGCATGCAGAAGTAGGAAAGCAATGCAGAAACATTGAGCGGTCTTCAGGATTCCTTTCCACCCTCTCACAAAAAAAAAAAATCTGGATACACATTTTGGATTACACTCTCCATAGATGTGAATCAGCTTGTTTTCACTGACTTTTAAGGGAGTTGTGCCAACTTACATCCACTCCATGTCTGAGCCAAATAAGAGTATCAAATGCTGTCTGTATTTGCCCATTGTACGATGTTCTCCCTTCACCTATCTAAACATCCTCTAAGCAAACTGACCAGGAAACTACCTCGTTCCAAAAATGTAACTCCTTTACTTCTTTTGCAGTAATCTCTTAACAGTTCCACTAGTGGTCAAGCAGAAGTTACCTGCTACTAGCCAGTGGGCCTCAATGGAAGCTTGTTCTATGTGATCATCCCATATATAAATCCTGACAAATGAACTCTGGATGAAGCCATGGCAACTTCCTTACTGGATTTACTATAATCTTTATGTTGTCTTCTTCATGTGTTTAGTATAAAACTATCCTCCCACCATGAGGAGCTTAGAGTTATAAGGCCAAAAAAAGCACAGCAGATAAGATAACGTTGTTCTTTGGATGCCGAGTGAAGAATTCCCATGCAAGGCATGCATCTCAAGAGGAAAAGAAAAAAAAAAAAAAATCCTTACTGGCCACACTACTTGTGTTTTTGCACCAGTCTTTTGCTGCACACCCTCAAGATCCTCAAGCTGGTTCTCCAACTGACCACAAAACTTAAGGCATAGCCAACATGGCAAACGCTGCTGGTTCCAAGTCCTGTGGAACGTGCATCAAAGAATACAGCTGTGCTACATCCAGGAAGCCTGGCAATGCCAGAAATACTTATTTTCAACTTGTAGACCTGCTAATTGTGTTTGGAGAATCTGTAATAATTTTTGTCATCTTCAATTCTAAACTGCCTATGTGTAATCTTATTTTAATTCGCTGGTTTACTGCCTCTAAGGGCTTCTGTTCCTCCACATGTGAAAGCTATGTTAAACTTTAAAATGATGATCAGACACAGAATACAGATACCACTCCACATGGATGGGGCAGCATTATTTCCTGTTATCTGCAGCTGGAGCTGCACGAGTTCAGCCCCTAGAGGAGTCCTTGGTATGAAGAGAAGGCAGGAGGTTTTTTCTTTACATACTGAATTAACTCCAGTGAATGGGGCCAAATGATACTGAAAGAAGAGAAAGCAGCACTGACCAAATGCCTTCTTCATTTCTAGCCCAAAGGATTTAACACAGGGTTCCTCATTGTTAGGAAATCTTACTTGACATTTTCTTTAATTCTCTTTCAGCCTATTTCTCTGAGTTACTTTGCCTCAGCACAGCCCAAAATGCAATTCTTGACCTTTCCTCCACATTAAACTCTTGAATTTCATTTTAGAAACACTTTTTCAGGGGAAAGTTGACCTCTGGCAAACATACACACACAAAATCAAACCTAAAACCAAACACAAATCATTTCAGGTGAAAGTATAGGGTGTGCCTGACGGTAGCTTCAGATGGCCAAGCCTCCATCCTCACCAACAGCTCAGATTCCTTGAGGTACCACAACCCTTCCTCACCCGAGGTCCTGGCAGCACACTGGGGTGTGTCACTGCACTGGGGGATTTGCTGGGGGGATTTACAGAAGAAAACAGGAGGGTAAGTCACCTGCACAGCAACATCCATTGCAATAGATGTATGAATAACCTGTTCAGGACTGCAAGAAGATACACACACAAATCCTTTGAAAACAAGGTACTTAAACGTACAGAATGTATTTTGTTTGAGAAATTAGTTAGATGGAAAAACTCAAAACAGCTATAATAAACATAACAGCTTGTAGCTCAGAACTACACATCTAGGTTATTTAGCAAAAAGGCAGCTGTACAGGATCACAAATGGACAGAACCTGATCAGAATAGCTGTGTCATCCCAACTAGCATGGGAAGAACTAACATCTACAAAATGAGAGTCAGTCCCTTTCATTTTATGGGTTCCTTTTCCTAAAGTCTTTTGTCCTTTCTTTGCAAGAGACAATTTATCAGGTTTGTTTCATGCCAAAGAGTGCATTATAAGCTGTATCATGAGACAGCAAGTGCAGCACAACAACTACTTCCAAACATGACCTTTCTCATACAGGTACAATTTATAATGTATATACAATTTACAAAGTTTTCTGGAACTCATGCTTCACAAAGTGAAGGTGAAAAGCGTTACCATGGCTAGCAACTCTGTTATTTTTAAAGGATATATTTCCTATGATAGATATATTTCACTCTAACTGAACCCTGTACAAGCTCCAGTTTTACCAAGAAGTCCACGTATTCATTTCATTTTAAAAAGTTCCTT
>NW_008824050.1:317971-335258 GCF_000699105.1 Pygoscelis adeliae
TCAACATTTTAGGATGGATGGAGGCTGTCTTTTTGTCATGTATTTAAATATAGTGCCTGCTAAAAGGCATCATTTTCACAAGTCTCCTAAACAGTATGATAATACAAGCAGTGAAAAGCCTCATACTTTATATTTGGTGGTATTCCTTGGTCCCATACCTAGACATAGCACCTGCTTTGAGTCAGTGTCTGAAAATTCCCTTTTAATGAGCTTTCTCATTTCTGTTTAAAAGCTAAACACTAGATTGGTGATGATTTTTTGTTAGTGTGTGGGGTTTTTCCATGGAAAGATGGCCACTGGATGCTGCTGCCTCCAAGTACACATTATGAGCACTATTGCAAGATAAAGTTCTGGCAGTTTATAATTTGAAGTATATTCTGTGCCTTACATGGGGCTGTATCAAGAGTTTTCTCCCTTCACATTCAGCAGGGTAGTTGCTTCAGATAGTTAACTGAGTCTAAAAATGCTGTCTTGCTATCATTCCCTGTGTATCCCATGTAGGTTCCCATTACCACGGTATTTCTTCCCTCACAGACTCTTGGATCTACGTATCTCACAGCTACTCTGACTAGCTGATACAATGGCTTTACAAGGATTTCTCTCCACTCTCAAAGAGAATATTAATCCGTAAAGATACCTATTGATAGCTTGCTTCCTGCACTGTGTGCTTTCCTTAGCATGTAACATCATTTCCAAAGAATTACCTTCTCTATCATTTCTATAGACTTTATACGTAAAGATAGTGTCCTGTTTTTTAAACATTTCACCAAGTTTCTAAAATAGCAGTTATATCAGCATCTTTAATTATAACAGATATTCCCATTTGTCCTGGCTACTTCCTAGTCTTCTCAGGAAGGCCACACATATTTGGGATCAGGCTGGTTGTGTCTCCATGTACTGATAAAATGAGACTTCACCTTTTCAAACTTTTTTGTTATTCCACCTCTCAGTCTTACCAACTTGTGTCCTAGTTTTGTCTAGAATTATAGTTTCTTAACATCTCCCCTCAACACATCTACATTTCTTATCTTTCCTCTGCCTTTGGTTTTAAAACTCCCTTAGATTATTTTTTTATTTTTTTATTTCCATTTCAAGCACTGCCTGGCTGGTCCCATGTCAGTTCTCTCTCCCCATACAGCCTCCATCCATTCCAATTTTTCCCCAGTTTTCTAATGGATATGTTGTCCTTCCCCTGTGCTGTTTTCTTTTGAGCCATGACCTGAGGTTCCCCAACTCCATCTGTCCCTGCACATGACACTGGCGGCACGTCAGAGAATGCTATCACATAGACTCTTGTCTCAAATCTACTACCTGAGACCTTACTATTGCATTCAATAATTCATCTTTTTCCCTTCCATGTGATGGGTACATACATGCAGAAATCACAACTACAACATGACAGAGAGGCTGTGCCTGTCATGCTCATGCACATATCAAGTTAGTCCTTGCACAGCTCACACTGGCATCAAACACCCTGATATCTGCATCCCTTATAGCCAGATTCCCAGTTCAATAACCTATCTCCTTCCAAAAGCTGATATATATGTCCCTGGGTGTGCGTCCACATTACATGGGGCTATCAGACCATCATCCTGAGCAGAAGGAAAGAGACAGCAATGGCTACTCGGACAGCCTTTCTCCTTATTCACATTGCTGCCTTCTTGTCAGGAGACTTTATTCATTCCCACCAACACAGGACCTGAAGGTCATACCATGTGACGGTTGGACTGCTCCATGATGCCTTCCAAGTCTCCTCCACAGGTTTTTCTATTTCTCTGAGTTTCTCTTGTTTACCCCAGCTAAATCAGTTGAGTATTACAGATCACTGTAATACTCTGAAGGCCATGAGCTGCTAAGCACTGACTTAATGTAAAACCCATCTACCAACAAGGCAGGTGCCACTCAGGATTGTGGTAGTCACCCAATGCCCTGGATGAACCAAATCCATAACTATTTCTTTATAAAGTAGCTTCACTGGAACTAGGTAGACAGAAAACCACAATTCACCCATTTAATCTTTCATTAGATGTCTTTGTCAAGTCCTGTTACTTCTCTGCATGCCATCAGCCCTGTCCCCCCCTCACAGGATTTTGTTCCTGCAAGGGTGCTGCCCTTCCTAAGACCATCACTTTGAAGGGATGTCACATGGCCTTGAAAACAGAAATGAAGTGAAAATTTCTGAGCTACATACATTTGTGGTCTCCACAGCAACAGAGTAATCAAATCTGTGCCTCCTGCTGTATTTCAAAAGGACATAAATATTGCTTGAATAACACAAGGCTGTAGAAGCAACCACCACACATCCATTTAGTTTGAAATCAAGAGTCCCTTTACCTTCTTTCTTCAAAACAATTAGTCTTACCAACGGTGATACCAAAAACTAGACCTCCTTCAGCTTTGCCTCTTCTTTGGTTTAACAACTGCTCTATTCAGACTCTCAGGCATGAATGCAATTCTTCTGTAAAGTGTAACACACTCAAGTAATACAAACCCCTCTTAAATCTGTCAGGAGTCTCCAGAGAAGAGCAAGCTTTTGAAGTTTGGCTCATCTCCGCTAATATTTTCAAATATACAAATACACTAACATTAGAAATTAAATTAGAAATCACATAATGAATCAGGTAACATTAAAAGATGAACTTTGGAGGGGGGTATGGGGTGGGGTTCTTATGATAGACAAACATTTGTTTCACTAGAGAGGTGTTTGATGAAATTTTGACCTAACCTTTCTTACCTACTAAAAGAGTAGAATTAACTATTTTGCAATAAGACTGAGCATAACAAAGAAATACACACAATTATGAAACGTGAGATGCTAGCTAAAGTGGTGGATGGATCAGAACATATGGGGCCTGAAAGAGGATCTATTTTGGCCATATTTGAATAGCCTTCAGATGGGTAGATGCAATTGATCTAATTTTCCTAAAGGGGGCACTCAGCTGTCAGAAATTTGGGATCATTGCCTTTACTGTTTCTCAGGTTGGCCAATCAAAAAAAAAAGAGACCCAAATCAATAGTCCCTCTAGCAATGCAGATTTTAAACACCAAAGCCATATCAATAGTAGGAAACCAGGCATAGTGTGCAAGTAAGCTGGCTGATTTAAAAGTTAATAGACACAAAAAGTCTTTGCACGCAAGGAGGAATGCTTCTAAAATTACCCCTTTCAGACATCAATAGCACTACTGCAGGGCCTTGCTAATCTCTCCTTCCCAAAATCACAGTCACCTACTTTAGATCACTGCAATTAGCACTGGCACCAGATGTTCATTTACACCTTCAGAGATCCAGGTTTGTAAACTGAATGCTCCTGTGTTATGCTAATGTGATTTTAACACCCTCAACAGGCTTCTGGTTTCCTTCTCCTCCCTATCTTGAAATCTACTGATAATTTTAATCCAAGAATATTGCACCCAGAGCTCTAGAATAAACTTCAGTCTTGGTGTCATTTGATGGGGTGACCCAGTTTCCTTAAGGCGGGTGTTTGCCATTACAACACACCCTAGGTACCAAGGACATCTACACACAGCTGACAAATATAACACAGAACTTATGGGAGACCTGCACCTTTCTGGATAACAAAGCCTATTCAAATAACACAAACTATTTCTGTTACAGATCTCAAACGCTCCTCTAGAATCTTGGATAACCACAAGGCTGAATAATACTAATTTTTCAAGTGACAAGTAAGAAGCTGAAACCTTAGTACAAAGCCAGGAGCATGTTTTGCAGTAGAACACACAAGTATTAGGATTTTCAAATTTCCTACAGGCTGTGTCCTGGTGTGCTCCAGCACTTCTGAGCATTTCAGGTAAACCTACTTCTTTCTGTAGGTGTCTGTTCTACTCTGTTTTTAAAACGTAGGCACTGTAATGCTTGACCAATGTCCATAACTTTTGTCCTTTCCAATTAAGTCATTCCTAGAAAGGTATTGCCAGTGTGCCTTGAAGGTCATCACATTCCAGTGGTGAGTCAGTTCTAGAAGCAAAAACATTTATCCAAAAACCTATGAGCAATTCTATCAGCAAGAGGTTTCTAGGATGAGCATTAATAAACCCATTAAGACACTTCTCAGTTGTTTTGTTGGTTTTTTTTTTAAAGTTAAGTTTTTATCCTTCACTTTTTAGAAGTCTTTTCCAAAAGCTCATTTTCCCTACCCCTTCAGACATTCTATGACACAGAGAGACCCCAGCTACTCAGCTGTCTCATAGGTTAACTCTGCAGAGGTTAGTGTTGGGCAGCACAGCGTGGACACAAGCTCCTTTTAGCTCACTGTCAAGTCTAAGATTATTGGTAAAAGCCAAGTTCTTCAGTAGAGGCCTAGGGAAACAGTTCATCACGACACACGTTTCTCAAATCAACATGTAAATTGACAAACATTTTAATGAAAGCTTTAGGACATAAGAGACAACCTTCCCGACCTTACAAAATCAGCAATGGCAGAGAAATGCTGCTTTTGAGCTACTGACAGCCAGGTTCCTACAATGCATTGCAACAGCAGCCACATCTCAGTGCCTGCCAATTGAGCTTCAGGTAAGGAAGGGACACAACAGGAGACATAGCAGCGTGAAGGAAGGCTCCCTCTCAAAGAGAACAGGAGGCTGTCAGCAGTCTCCAAGCCAGCCAACACAAAGTGTTAGGGACCTGCATATGTCCCACAACCACAGCAGCCCATTCAGCACAAGTACAGCTGGGAGCCTCTCTCCAACAGAGGTCTGCCCACTGCTTCTTTTCTGAAGGCCTTTCCTGGTTCATCTTGCCATGAACTACCTGAGCAAAAGCCTTGGGGTGGGGGAGATGAGACCCTGCTGACAGCACTGTCACTGTAAGCTCTTTCTTGCAAGGACAGCAGCAGCATATCACAAAGCCTGCAGGAGACAAGCGCTTGGATGAAGGGCGGCTTGTTCATACCCAACCAGAACAGCATGATCCTGGCAGGATCCCCTGGACCATTTTGCCTGCCAGCTTCTGGAAGGGTGTCCCATCAACTGGGTATATCTTGCATCTGGAAGTGCACAGACCTTATGAGTAGATCAAACCTCCCAGTATTTTGTCCTCTGGAAAGGTTTCTCCTAATCTTTTCCATTTCAATCTCCAGCCAAAGATACAGAATCACATTTTTAAGGGAGATAAGCAAGGTAAGAATAGAAAATACATTTATGGCCACTTCATTTGGTCTCTTCAATACTTGGGCTGACCCAATAATCCTCCATTCTTTGATGCTGGACAACAGCATGTTTTTCAGAACACCCCCCTCATCCTGATCAAATGATGTGGGTGACAGAGAACTAACCATGTTCCTAGGTAAGTTGTTGCAATAGTTAGGTACCTTTGCACATTAGATTTCTAACTGTATTTAGCTTTGGCGTCCAGCCACTGAACTATCATATTTAGACATTTTCAAAACATGCAGTAATGAATTAACTTTGCTTCCACTGAAATTAATCCTGAGCCGGTAAGACTACACAGGTATGTCCCTCACACACCTGCGATACAGGTACACATCATAAGTTACACACTCCCCAACACTGTGCTGACTGCTTTACTGCATGCAAAGAGTACCAGCTTAAACAGACTTTTTAGTTCACAATGAAAAGTATTTCAAGTTTCTTAGCTTCCCTTTACAATATGAAAAATGCACAACCACAGCAAATTTAGCAAGAGTGGCAGTGTTAGATGCTAGTGGTGGCTGGAGCTTGTTGCGCCTCCGCCCAGAAAATGCTGCTTCCAGAAATTACTGGGTTGCCTATGGAGAAGCTCAACAGTGCTTTGCAGCCCAGTGTATTATGGTAAACCAATATCAGTGCTGATTTGCTTTAATGCACTAAATGGTAAAATCCAACCTTTTCAGGTAGCTTCACAAGAGCTGCAGCTTTTCTGCGGTGGCACAGCAATCTCAAGTTGAGAGGAATAATAGCCAGGGACAGCAAGACAAGTATAATACCTACACATTGCAAGGCCAGATGTTCCCTGCCACTCTGCATAACAACTTTCACTCAAGCAACCTGACAGCTGAGCAGTTCTAAAACTGATCCAATTCAGCCATGTACAATGCCTGCCTGGTTGCAATAAATGGGCTGAAAACATTGAAATGTCAGTGTCATTCTGCACATGAAAGATCTACAGCTAAAACAGATGCTTCCAAGACACGTTTTCAGTTACTGCTATCTCCTTTGTCATTATTTGCCCTAGTCAACACAGGGTGTTTGGGAGAAGGGTTGATACCTGTCAGAGTCAATGGTGTGCTAATCATAAGCCCCAGCAAGAGCTTGACCCACCCCATAATTTTTTTGATAGCTAACTTGCTACTCTGGTGTCTTCAGGGTTGTTGTGAAAAAACCAGGATGGGCAGGGAGTATACTACTTACAGCTACAAGGCCAACTACAGTCCATGCAGGCTTTATCTTGCAACAAGAAGGAGATTCCCTGTAGAGGCTGAAGAGTTGGAAAATGACTACCCTTGCAATTCATCTCCTTTTTATTTATTTTTTAATTAAACCTCTAGTCTGAGATCCACTTCTTTTTCTAATAGAGTATTATTGTTTCACCAGCATCACAAAAATAACTGTCTGCAATTTCCTAAGTGGAACAAAGGGGTTTTTTATTTTCCTTTAGCTACTTCTGCAACCTTTGTTAAAGAACTCATTACAGAAACACTTCTGAATGAATGACAGCACCTAATGATATTCTTCTTATAGCAGCAATACACAAGTGGGACTACTTTACTTAATTTTTCTGCAATTGTAGAACACCCGTTCCACAAAGTTATGCTAACTCAGGCTGCTCTCCTCTTCCCTAGTTATTACAATGACATGTAAAATGCAGATCTTAAATAGGCCCAGCAATTATCTGGGGTTTACCTAACAATGACTATATGACAACTATGCTACACAGCAAAGATTTTGCATCCTTTACATTGCAGAATAGTCTCTACCTCACTAGACAATAATTAAGTTGGAAAAGGGGCCTTGTGTACTTAATGAAAGTACGGGGGGGAAAACTGATCAAGCTTGGTATTAAAATGATCCCAGCCTAATAGCTTTTCATTTTCTGGTTTTACTTTTACTTTTTTCCTAGCAGCTAAAACCAGAAATTTTATTTTTACTGAAAATATTTTTGAAAATTAGAGAGTTATTGCCTTGCCTCAAATGCCTGAAATTTAGAGAAAAACACCAACAAAATGCATAAGTTTAAAAGCAAGTCCTTTGGAAACCATTTGTATTTTAAACCAGTTTTAATTCACAACCTGGGAGGTAGTGCCATGGTCACCCTACCTTCTCTGTAAGACCTGTGCAAAGATGTTCTGAAATAAAGAACTACTGATGAGGGAGGCACGTGGCAGTGCAACCAAGTACAAGGGTTCTGCTGTACCCAAACTGATCCTGCCACAGTGATGCTTGAATCCAATGTTTCAGCTAAAAAATTAACATGCTGTTGAAAACAAATTGTTCCACTTCCTAAACAATATACATTTCCAAAAGACAAAACATACTTCCCATACTTTAAATATCTCAGTAATTTTTTAAGTCCATGAACACAAAGCTTTTTAGAATTCCAGTATTGAAGGCACACTCTTCTTACTCAGAGCAATCCCATTTATTATCTGCAAGTATTGTCATTAAGTCTAGACTAACTGCCCTAAGTTAGGAACTCACTGCGCCCTCTTTATAAGCCTTGGGTTGAAAAGACTATATGAGCCTTTAAAAAGAAAATTTCATAATATTTACAAGTTACTATATAATGTGAAAGAAACTTTAATTTCTCAACCTTCTTTTCCAACCTTTCCCAGAATACCATTATCTCCTTATAAACAAGTTTTTATCCAGTTCATCTCACCTTCTGCCCTTGATACATTCCTCCTGCTTCATTAGGTATCTGCTGCTTTCATGTTTTACAAAATAAGCACCCAAAACAACACTTCACAGAGGGACAGAAAAAGTATTTCCATGAATAAACAAAAATAGGTATCTATACCATCCCAATGTCCCATATAAATAACAAGAGGCTGTCCACTTTGAGTGTTAACAAACCTAAATCTCTCCACCCACAGGGGCTTTTTTTTTTTTTACTATCACTTATGTACATATATGACATTCATTAAAAACACAGCATGACTGATGTTCAGCAACTGATAGCACAGTCACAGGATAGATCAATTGTCCAGATATTCAGAGCCTGAGATGGAAGGGAAACAGCTAGCTCACTGAACCTGAGCTAGCAAAGTTGTTGCGTGTCTTCTATTTTCCACCTACTGTTGAAGACTTCATTGCAAAGTTGGGCTGATATCTCAACTGTCCTGTTTTGCCACAGTTTAGATCTGTATTTCTGCTCAGTTGTAATGCTCCTATCTGAGAGGAAATGGCATCTTTATGCATTTTGAAGGAAAGATCTGATCTCTATCCAGATTACAACACACCTCAAACACTCACCTATGCAACCACCAGAACAGGAATGGACAGAGTGGGCTGGAAGCAAGCACATGCTTCATATCTTCGGTGTCACAGCCAGCACCAGTGGGCTGCTGCTTCATGGATCCAACAAAATGGCTCCAGGATATCTCCTTTCCCAAAAGCAAAACCAGGATCAGTAAACTCCACATCGCACTCATGCCCAACAGCTGGTACTATCTTGGGACAAAGAGCTGGAGCACGTAAGTTGTGAACCATATTAAGAGCACAACAACATTCTCTGTGAACCTTTCTGCTGACAAAGGCTCTGGATTCATATGCACGATGCTCCATGTACCTCAATCTGTAGAAATGAAGCACTTAGCTAAATTCACTAAAACTGATGCATACATAAAAGAGCACATTCAAAATAGCCACTGTTTCTTCTGGGTCACACTCATGGAAGTTATCCATGTCCAAGCTCCCCTGCTGTCCCTAAACTGACTGATCCGTAGACCCTTTCATCAGGTCTCACCGAATCTCTGAAGTGCCAAGGAAGTTCTTTTATAAACCTGGCTTTATGCCTTGAACTACAACCAGCATTTGGAAATCAGAGAAGCTATAACATAAGTAAGTGTACACTAAAAGTCTTATTATATTCAAATACTTCATTAATAAAGCTTCCCAGTACATTCCAAAAGCTTCAGATCTCACAAAAAGACTGTTCTGAGTTCCTCAAGACACCCCTCAGCAATGCTGCCACTCTAATGGGTTAGATGTGTTCCAAATATACGACGTGTAATTGTCAACAATCAAAATAGTTATTAAATTGGCTTATGAAGAAAGGAGCTTTGAGAACATGCAGCTTTGGTTTAGTGTTAAAAACAGGTCTGCATGAATACAGAATTCTTCATAGAAAACAGCATGCTACTGGAAAGGAAGAAAACAGCTGACACACCATGAGGAATCATATCCCATTTTCCCTGCTTGGATTGTGTCTCACAGCTGGAGAGAAGTCTTGTGCAATAAAGATAATTGACCACCAGCAAAGAAATAAGACACATACAGGCAGCCTCCACTAGCCCTAAACAAATAACTGTTGACTTCCCTTTCTCTCACCATGCAAAACCAGAATATAATTTGGCAATTCATTTGTGAATTCAAATAAGGTGCCAGAAAAGGAGAGAAGGTGGGACAGGATGGAAAGCCATGGACATATTAATGTACTAACTTTTCAAAACTCAAGCTGCTTTTGTTTCTAAAAAGCTGTGAGCTCTGGACACAGGTTATTAGAAGTAAAGCAGTGCCAGCTCAAGTGGAGGCAAATTTACTCCGTGGTCATTTCAGAGTCATTTTCTCACACTATAAAATGAACAGTCTGCTTCTACATGCTCACCTGTTACACCACAACCTGCCCCAGCCTAAGGCACAGTGTCACTTAGGAGTGTACAATCCTGGACATATGCAGGTCAGCTTGGGACAGTGGGGACAGAGGATTCTGTGCATCTTAGGGTTGGGATGCTATTAGAGGTTACATAATGCAAGTCCAAGGAAAGCTCTTTCAGAAGAGAACCCAGGAAAACATGACATTGAAGAGAAAAAAAAAATCCTCTTTCATAAAAGCCATGTAGACAAAAAAATAAAGTATTTCAGTAAATGCTCATTGCAATACGGGCATTGTCACTGTCTGAGTTTGTTCTTAACATTTAGTCTGTTCTGATCAGGCAAAGGATATAAATATAGACAACAGAGAAGGAAGATAAACATCTGGCCTCCCTTTAGGACATTTTTACTCAGGACACATAGCCATTTCTTATGCTCTAAGACCTTTGTGATCTGAGCTTTAAAGTGCTATTTAGTTTTTCTAGCTACATGCTCGTCATCACCAGAGAACCTGAGCACTCTACAGTCACTAAAGCAGATATAGTCCCAAAAACTCTTTTAAAGCAGAGAATTATAAATATCCTTCTAGAGTAATCGCCACGCCGTATGTTTCATTGAGGCAGGAGTCCCCACCTTCACTAAAGATCACCTCCAGAGAAAGTAAAGACTGCCTTGCTGACAGCATGAATAATACCTATGCTTTACAAAATACTTCAATGCTGCTATTCCCAAGCCTGTGTAAATCTCTAGGTCTCTTTTCTGGAGATGCAGATCTTACCCCAGACATCAGGACCTAATGGCTTCAGTTTTGTACTGGCTCCTTCCACCATCCTTTCCAAGAAGGGTTTGAAACGCGAATGAAATGCAATCCTCTGTCCTATACATTGACCACCACAGCAGTACTTCAGAATCCCTTTTAAATCTATTTAGTGTAAAAGGCTGATAAGGTAGTATGATTTCTCCTGATTTATGGGGTGGTGCAACACAGAACACAGATTTAAGACACACCCTGAGCTCCCATGGAATGAAACAAACCCAGTCAGTCATTCAAACTATACCAAGGCACTGAGTGGCACACACTCTCCTAAGCCACTTGTCCAAAATCACGTAAGACAGCTGCACTGGCCACAAGTGTGGCTCCAGACCTTCCAGTATGACACTCCTACCCGGAAATATAAAAGTATGAGATGGAAGCATTCTCTCCAGGAGTCATCCATCTCTTTTGTGCAGCTCTGGTCTCCCAGGCAGTTTAGAGTGTCTCTATAATGTAGACAAAGCTGACAAGGTCACCCAGGCCTTGATGTGAATCCTGTAATGAGGCACAGGGATGCCAGTATGTTTTCTTAAGGCTGTTTAAGAAACAGAGGCTGTAATCAATTATCATCAGCTCTGGAAATTAGGCTGATACAGAAGGTGAAAGAAAACTGCTAGAAAAGCACAAATATCCCCACTACACTGTTTTTCAAAAATCTTTGAAAAAAGTTTTATTGGAACTTTTTTTTTTTTAAACTCACATAACACTGAAATCCCAAAGACTACTTCTTTAAAGACAAGTTGACAAACTTCGATAGGAGATTAGTTTGGACGTTCAGAAGGAAGGATACTTATAAGCAACCAAAACCAAACCAGCAACTTTCCGCAGCAAGATGGGAATGAAAAAAAAAAGCTGCAGGCAACTAAGTATTGCTAAGGCATAAAGAAAATTTCCTGCCACATCTTTGAGCTAGACCCCCAAGGAAAAAAAAAAAAATCCCCAAGAGAAACCATCTTTAAATTCTTTCAAAATGTACACAAGAAAGCAAAAAAAAGCTTAATCAAGAAAGGAAAAATGCCAGGGGTAACTCCAGTAGGACTAGACTCTAGGTACTCATCCTCTTTCTGGTATAATATTTCTTTCTTGTTGTGGTTAAGTAAAAATGGAGTTTAATTTATATATTGAAAAAAAAAGCCCTCCAGAAATTTCATTTCACTTGCAAAGCTCTCTTTAAACTGGCCTGTGATCTCACAGCAAGTTTATTTTAACGCACATCCAAAAAGCAGAACTTGTGATGATGCAAAGGTATTTATTTCTGAATGGTTTCCAGAAATGTTTTGCAGTGAAAACAACGAACAAGAAAAAAAACATCCTATTGTTCTGCTACAATCTGTGAGCTAGATTTTCATTTAAGATAAACGGACACAAATTTACCAAGGCAGCGGAGCTGAACCCACTTACACTGCCTGATACTCAGTTCCTTATATACATCTTAACCACATGCAATTTAAAATGCGTGCTTCAAACTGGCACTTAGGAAGAAGCACATTTCTGTGGTAAAGCCAGATCTGCCAAGGCAGTAATATTCCTAACACGCCTTTGAAAGAGATGCTGAGGACTCCCAGATGATGTCGAGGATGCAAGCGGACTTTTATAAATTAGGCCAACCCTTTTCCTGAAGCATAAACATTGCAGGAAATCAAGGAACTCAGGGAATTAGGAAGTTGGGTTTATGGATTTTTAAGCACCAGGACTTACAGATGCTACCAAATAGAAATACTTGCAGCAAAGGAATTATATGGGGAAAACACAGAAAACTGAGCAATCAGATCCACTAAATTACCTTGTACAAGCTGAACTGGGGAAACTGTACCAGGACATAGGCCGTAACAAGTACAAGATAAAACCACGCAGCTTCATCCTCTTGACAGTGAAGGCAAGACACTGGGCTGCACTTGCTGTGGTCTAAGCACATAAGTGCCACAGCCCAGTGAAGAGCCTGAATCTTTAATTGACCCAACTGGCTGCAGCTGGGGGCAATTTTTTTCCTGAATCTTTTAGAAAGAAGCAGACTGTAAGCAACTCTGGTCACTGTTCTGCGCTGTCAAACAAAGCCTCCTGTGATACCCTGCTCAGTAATGATAACATCCTTTTTGGAGGCAAAACCAGTGTTTATTTTATCTGCAGTGCCAACACATCTGTCTTGCAAGGTAATCCGCTTTGGACTGCGGTAGCTGAGCTCAGCACTGTGGACAGTAATGCCTCAGGGTGGTCAACAAGGAGAAAGTCAGATGTGCCATGTTTGATGACAAGAAAAAACAAAAACTTTTGAAACTTCTTGATCGTAAGTACCCTATTTTTACTGCTCTCCAGTGGCCATTGGGCACCTAACTCCCTTAGGTTCCTTGAAAAATTCCAGCACACATTGCTTTAACCAGATCAATTGGCATATCTTGCCGTAACGTAGCTCTGCTGAAATCCTTATCCTATTCTTTCATTCCTTTAGAGTGCAAGAAGCATCATGATTGCAACTGGGCAAAACAGAAAGTGTAGGCCTGAAGGACCTGACAGTTCCTCCCTGGTAGCAGCAAAACTGTCTGAAATGAAAGCTCTTCAACAAACTGCAAAACTCAGTGGGAACAGAGTGTGACTGTGTGTGTGATTAGCCCAGACTGATCCTGTGCCATCATCCCTACTTTGCTGAATAAATGCAACCGGATCCTTCACAGCTACTTTAGCTTCACCAGACTAGAGTGACTAAAACATAGATATTCACAGTGTTTTAATGTACAAGGTTTCAAGAACAAAACTAAAAACACAGCACAGAGTTCCTTTATTTTGGGGTGCCCTAACAAAGAAACAGAATTTCCTTTTGGAACATCTTTTCATAAGGAGAACAAAGTTACAATACATCAGCAAAATCTGTAAAAGTGAGAAAGAAACATTCCTTGTTTACTGTAGTAAGAAACAGGATTAATCTATTCTAACTCATAGTGTCAAAAGGGAAAATTCATAATTCATAAATTCTCATCAAAAATTATCATACTATGATAGCTGTTAGCTTACAGATGACAAGCCTTATTGCTCAAAACCCTCCTGAAATGAGACATTAAGTTGATATTTAGATCCAAATCTGTCCTGTTTTGCATGCACTGTTTTATACATTAAATAACTAGATTTGCTGCCAGTCTTCTCCCAAGGCTGGTCTTTGCTCTTCACAGAATGTCGCACCTTTCTTTTTATATCAATAACATGTAATTTTTATTTACTTCTGCTCTCACAGACATTCTGTTCTTGGTTAGAACTGCTACGCGATATACATCCAAGTCTTTCCTGTTAGATCAATCAATATTTTATTTACAAGGAAAATGCCTTATTTACATTGTGGCAGAAGTAAGATGTTTGCTGAAACATTGGTGCATAAATAAAATGCTGAAGAAGCTGCCTGAATAGGAAATTTTTCTCTAAAGAACACTGTCCCATGTAGAGTGCAACTGGTAGTTTGAGTTAACAAAAATCACTGGGTGAGCGTTACATCACGCTGTAACGCCTGCTTTAGGGGCCTCACAGACAGCAGCCTGTTATCAGGAGCAGTGAAATTTGGCTACTCTAACTACAGCGCAACAACCAGCATGAAGAACTACCTTGGGATTTTCTCTACAGCTATTCAGGAAACAGTTTCCTTACCTTGGGACCCTCTTGAATTTAGGGATCTTCTGTCCTGTATCTAGACAGCATGGATATTTTTGAAACAGTGCTTTTGTTTTGGGAAAAATTGTTTTTGTGAGAATATGTTACTGATGGCGAAGGGGAAGGGGAAGGTCAAGATAGAAAAGGAGAGGGAGAAAATAAAAGGGAAAAAGAAAAGGGGAAAAGAGCTATTTCCCAGTGTGCTGAATCGCTCAGCTGATGACACACTCCCTTTCATAAGGCAGTAGGAAAACTCCTGTGAATTTTGTGCTATGACAGCATATAACTTGGCTTTCCACACCCCACCCAATTACCTTACTTTTATTGGCCCTCCTGAAGACTCGCTAGTTTTGGCTTGAAACTCTATTCAGAGCTTGAGAAACTTTTCCTACCAAAAGTATTTTCAAAACTGGTACCTTCTGGTTTCAATTCAAAACCATCTCATCAAAAAATTCCCAGTCAGTTGTAATTCTACCACCTAACGGTCCTGGGAAGACACCACGTAGATATTACTGAGATCAGTTCTGTGAGATTAGAGAGTCCTCTTACTGCCTGGTTTCTTCTTTCCAAAAGGTCCTTCAACTGCAATCAGGTCGCTTCCAAATCTTTTTTGTAAGGTGAACAGATGGGAGTTTTTTAAATGTCTCACCACCAGGCATTTTCTCCAGCCCTCGGTCATTTTTTTGTGGTTGTTTCCTGCATCTTCTCCAATTTTTCACCAGTTTTCATATTATATATTTAAGTACCTAAATAAGAACTTAAAAGCCTATCCTTCTAGGAATCTTTTATTATGAAGATGGACCTTGTCCAATTTCTCTAATTAATGAAGAACCTTGCATTATGTATGGCTCAAATTAAACCTTCAAACGTGTGCCGCACTGCATTTCTCATCCTACAAATACATCTCTCCATTTTCCAACATTTACTCGCTGTGTTTTATTAGCTCACACAAGAGCTCTTGACGATTTTTTTTAGACACAGCTTTGAGTAATGTGAATGCTTCACATTCTGATGATCCACTTCCTCCAGATTTTAACTTGTTTGGTTTTTAAGTTGTGTTCTATTTTTTTCAAATTTAACATCTTCACACTTGTGTTCAGAGTAAATACTGGGAGCTCCAGTTTTAAATATTTTTTCAGGCATGGTGACATAAAGAACAAACTATGCTTTGTTTCTTAAACCAGTGCCTGCCTTTTCCATAGACCTAGTTTTCACATCAGGATCAGACTTTCTAGAAGACACGCTTTCTCTAATTGTTGGATTCTGTTTGCAAGTAACTGGATGAACAGGATTATAATGACATATTTGAGGAACCATAAAAATGGTGTTGAATAGTGCCATTTTCCCTAGTGAACTAGTACAGTAAATACAGTTTTGGAGCCACAGGTTCCCCTGCTGACTGGGGACAGCAGGTCAGAAGAGGGAACAAGGATGGGTTTCCTACACTTACCATAACAGGAAAGCTCCCTGGATCCTCTGGTTGTTTTGTGTAATGGCATAGAAATCCAGCATTGCTTTCCAATGTCTCAGCTTCTCTTAGAGGGGAGTAATTAAACAAGGAATGTCTACTTCGGAAAACATTTCCTGATAACAAGGGGCAAGACACAATTGGATAATGAACTGTATTACATATAGCATGGCACCTGTGCAATTCTGTAGCCCGGTCTCCAAGAACCGATCTCTCTTTTGTTTGAGAAATCAGTAAATAATGAACAACAGGGAATGAGTGAAGGATGGTTTTGTTGCTGATATTCTGCAGTAAACTGAGCCGGCGGCATCTTAAAGTAGCCAACTGTCAATCCCACTGGCTCTGCTCCCCAGATCCCAGTCACAACAGTAAGTGAAGCTTGCGGAGGTAACCTCATTTCACTTGCTAAAAATATTTGCAAAATAAGGGTTTGCAAAAATGCTGCCTGAAGTTTTTCCTTGCTTTAGGTTCCTACTTCTGCTTCTCCACTACAAGCAAAATGTCTCCCTTCTTGGTGCTTTGATAAGAAACTCTAATCCTAGTGGGAGTTTTAGATTTGCCAATGGAAGGGAATATTCATACAGGCAGTTCTGTTACTCCAGTTGGCCGCCCTGTCTTTGCTATGTTTGTGAATACTGTGCAAGATCTTGGGAAGTGATCTAACAGCAGCTTGTCTGTGGAAGTAGTAATCTCATTACAAATTTTGATCCTCAGGGTGCCAAATATTTTTTAGGCAATTTGGAATGATCCCTGTGCCAACAGGTAAAACGACCACTGCTTAGTAGAACATACGTTTTGCAAGAAATATAAGCCTGACTGATAAGACAGAGTGACTAGGACTTGGCAGCGAAGGGCACGGGACTCTGCAAGATGGTGCACAGAAGGCCAGCAGAGAGCAAAGACTGTGTAAGCAGCCTGTGCACATGTCACGTGAGAAGGGAGGACACTCACACCTGGACTTGTCACATATAGAATCATAGAATCACTAAGGATTGGAAAAGACCTTTAAGATCATCGAGTCCAACCGTCAACCCAACACCACCATGCCCACTAAACCATGTCCGTAAGCGCCGCATCTACACGGCTTTTGAATGCTTCCAGGGGTGGTGACCCAACCACTCCCCTGGCCAGCCTCTTCCAATGTTTAACCACTCTTTCAGTAAAGAAATTTTTCCTCACGTCCAATCTAAACCTCCCCTGGCGCAACTTGAGGCCATTTCCTCTCGTCCTATTGCTAGTTACTTGGGAGAAGAGACCGACACCCACCTCGCTACAACCTCCTTTCAGGTAGTTGTAGAGAGCAATGAGGTCTCCCCTCAGCCTCCTCTTCTCCAGGCTAAACAACCCCAGCTCCCTCAGCCGCTCCTCATAAGACTTGTTCCCCAGACCCCTCACCAGCTTCGTTGCCCTTCTCTGGACACGCTCCAGCACCTCAACGTCCTTCTTGTAGTGAGGGGCCCAAAACTGAACACAGTATTGGAGGTGCGGCCTCACCAGGGCCGAGTACAGGGGCACGATCACTTCCCTACTCCTGCTGGCCACACTATTTCTGATACAGGCCAGGATGCCATTGGCCTTCTTGGCTGCCTGGGCACACTGCCGGCTCA
>NW_008824050.1:340688-363632 GCF_000699105.1 Pygoscelis adeliae
CGGCCCGCCGCCCCTCCTGTCCCCGCCCACGCTGAGGCAGACCTGCCGCTCGCCAGGAGCTCCCTCCTCCGGCTCGGGGAAGGGGCGGGGGGAGGAGGCTGGGGCACCCTCTCACCCCCCGCGCTTTTGCCTTCGCGGGTTTTGCCGCTTCAGGAAGGGTCCCCCGGCGCGATTCTCCGCTCCGGAGCCCTTCGCCTCGGTGGCTTCAGGTGCCCAGTTAAAAAACACTGAAATGAGAATCAATGCAGAGAAAGAGAAAAAAAAAAAAGTGTGCTGAATCACCCTCTGGAGGGGCCGGAGATTTGAACTGCTTTTCATGTTCTGTTTCTCTCTGTTAATAAAGGATGAGAGGAGCAATGCAGAAGCACTCCCACTGCTAGCTAAAGCACTCCCAGTTAAGTATGCAGCAATGGATGGGATAAGCCTCAGCTCACTGCCCGATCCTCCACAGGCACCCCAGTAAGAGATAATGCACTGCTACAGTCTGGCTACCTCAAAGCATCTACGTCAAATTTACCGCATAGGCACAGAGGACTTAAGCAGCAGGGTCTATAGCTCAAAAGCATCAGCCTTGGAGCTCAGGGGAAAAATAAAGGATCAAGACATTCGTGGAAAGACTTACATTCTTAGACTAACCTGGGTATATGATGGAGGCTCAACATATTTTTCTTTTCCACAACTCAGGAGCTGAGTATCAGGGAAGGATTCCATTAAGACAATCCCTTCTCATTTTCTCCACCGCTGCAGTAAATGGCTGTGAAAAATTAAGCATAAATGCTAAGTTCCTCTTCAGGGTTTACTCTGTGGAAGACCATATCTCCTTATGAAAAGGGAGCTTTTCTCTGACATCTGCAGCCAGAAGTGTTAGCATCTTTTCTCTCATTCACAAGATAAAGAGCCCTATAACCTTTAAATGGGTTGCAGATGGACTTCACTGTTCATGCCTTATCTTTATGCCTGGAGGAGAATGCAGGCCACAGCATCATGGTGAAATGACCTTTAAAATCATCTTATGCTGCAGTGGAAATAGGCATGATGCCCCAGGGCAAAGCTGAGAATCCTCTGGCTCAACCTCTAAAAGTTCACTGTGGCAGAGGGAATAGAGGGGAAAAAAAGAATGTAGAAATTTGTGGGGAAGCTGGGACAAACAACTGATCTGTCAGGATGTTTGAGGTGGACTCTCCACTACAATACAAAAAAAATTAGGAGAAATATTTTGAATGGGCTTGGGTTGAGAGTATAACTTCCTTCACAGAAGGTGAAGAAACTTCAAACAGAACAGTTTATTCATCAAGGCATTTTTTGGAGTGGCAAAACCAGGGATTTAAATCCCCCTCAAGCTGAGGAAGGATTGATTAGGTCTCCCAGTTGCCTAGTGAGTGCTATGCACATTAAACCCTAAGGGAAGTTAGAAAGAATCTAAGAGGGCCAAGTGTGAAGCAACAACAGTTACTTGAACTGGGTCAGTCGTGGACACGAGAGGAGTCCCAGCTATACTTCCCTGAAGGCCTTTGGGGAAAAGAAAGCCCCTACTTAGAGAGGCAAAACCTTTGGTGCTTGCATACAGCTGACAGCTTTTTCTAATGACATTTTTGGACTCTGATCCCTGAATTGCTGTGAAGTTTTGCTTTCAGCACCTAAACATATTAGGAGGCTATTTCTGTGACACAAGGCAGCTCAGGGCTCCATGAAGGACATCAGGACTGCAGAGTGCTTGATGCAGAAAGCTCTTCAAAATAGGACACAGGCTTCTAAATAGCCCTGGGCAATCAGAAAGCTTTAGCCAGTACATATGTTCTCTATACTAAGTCCTCAGCAAAGGTTTCAATCAGCAGAATCCAAGGTTCAATGAAGGGTTGAACCAAAGGCCTAACCCTTTAAACAGTCAATTTAGTGCCATGAAAGATGACATTTATTGAACTCCTATTTCTGTCCAAGCAATTCTGTGGTGCTTATATCTTAATCCATTCCTCAATGGCTGATTGGAGCAAACATAAAATAAAATGTTTGAATAAAACAGAAATATCAGTCATCAAATCCGCTGTCAAGCTTTCTGGCAGCCAGTACAACCACAGTAAAGCTGAGGGTTATGTTAAAGTACACTGGAAATTTGCTGCAGCAAAGCCAGTTGTAAGCAGTCTTCTCTAATCAGACTTCAGCAGGGATACATATGCAGGTTTTTTTCACCTCACAGAGGACAGGTTCAGAGCATTATTGCAATAAGGTAGTCTTTGTTCCTTTTCTCACTGTAAAGCCCCATTTGTAAGAGGCAAGCTTACAGACTCTTAGACCATTTTCTATTGAGAATTGTCTGGTGCTTTCAGTTTCCTACTGAGATGTGATCAAACCAACAGAAGCTGTCTATAGCATCTATTTCTCCAGGTGACTCCGGGAGGGCTCCAGAAAAGTTCTAATACACAACAGCCACGGCAGAAAAATAAGATCAGTCACAGGAATTTAGGGGGTTCTGCTGCAGCATTCAACAGCCTCTCAACTATAGCACATCTGCATTATCTGTTGTACAGAGGCATTGCACACCCATTGCATATGTTCTTTATACTGTACTTGTCACCCAGCTTTAGGGTCAATTCATGGGTTATTCATGCAGCCCCACCAGAAGCACAGACCCATAAAGCTGTCAGAGTAGGATAGATTTCTAGAGATGTCTTTCTACCTCTTTTATTGAGGTAAAACAAGCTAAATTTACATCCTTTAGTTCCTCTTTACCTATCTCACACAAAAACTGCCAGGGGTAGTGTATTCCCATTCAGCACCATCAATGCTGTTAACAAGACAACAGCACCCAGAAGCCCAGCCCCAGAGAAGCAATATACTCTCCTAGCTTTGAAAGTAATACAGGCCAAAACGCAGTCTCTGTGCCTCTGCTGCTTGGGGCAGACACCATCGTGTATTGAATATGATTACCTACAGTAAAGCAGTGGATTCTCTTCTAAAAATGAGTAGGAAGGGATTTAGTTGTGATAGTAAAGCCACATTCAAGAAACTTTTGCAAAAACAGCTTTACTGGAGTTTCCAGCTGACACTTGTTTGCAAGCACACGGAGATCTGAGCATTCGCTCATACAGGAGTTTTGGTGGCCACAATCTCCATCCAAGTGGAACAAATGGTAGCTAATGGCATTAATGTTGCAAAAGGACTATGAGGCAAGGACTTTCCCAAACTCTGCAGGGTCTGTGAAAAATCATGCCCCAGCTGCTGTCTCTGCTAGGAATTAGCACCTGTGAGTAAGACTCCATTTGCAATGGAGGGGGCCAGAAGCAGCCAAGAGATGGGGCCAAGTATTGTGTCTTGCTTTCTCATCGGGAGCCAAAGAAAGACTGTCCTCAGGACGTTCATTGCAGTCTACCATAATGCTGCACAGACTTATGCAAATCAAATTCAAGTGACCCATCCCTGTATCTTGAGACCTAATCCAGAGCGTGAACACATCTTATGAAACTAGCAGTACCAACTAAACCTATGACAGGCATGCATTCAGGGCTAGTTGTTCAGTTAACAGAAGTGCCATCGCTACATCCTCCTACCCCTTCCACAGCATATGCTCCCACATGACAGCATACCAAAGCAAGCATTTCTTGCATGTAAAATAAGCAAGTGTCCCTGCCTGTGGTAATAGTCTCATATAAAGACGGAGCCTTCTGAGAGAACCCCTGCCACTGAACAGCAAAGCTTTCTTGACCACCCAAGCAAATGAATGTTGTGAAACTTTGTACTTGGGAATGATCTAGCAAAACCAAATCTTCCCCTGTGCCATTTCAGTGCCCAAAGATAAGTCCCAAAGAGAACAACACCTGCACGAGAGACTGTATACTCTGGTACCAAAAGGATGCCATAGACCTCCCCTACTGCTAGTACAACATGTATTCCTCCAGAACTGGAGAGGAACCAGACCCAGCAGCAACTACCACTCTGGACAAGCCCAGTAGAAGTAACTGCCTGACCAACATACAAAATGGCACGTGCCCATCTTTCTCAGCTATGCAGTAAGATAAGAAGGTAGCAATCCCATTTCAGGAAACAGCAGTTATCCATTTGACATCAGTTACATATCAGACTCTTGAATTTTAAAGGCAGTACCAATTACACCACCCTTTTGTGTATCATTAACAACCTGGAAGCTATTCATCTACTTAATTGCAATAGTAGCTTTGTGTCTGAGGACAGGACTTCGATCGTTAATATTTGAAAAGCACAGACTTGTCAGTTATTATGTTTTGGAGTTAAATGGAACTGTTGAAAATTGACAGGCAACTCTTGAGATATTTCCTCCTTTGCCTAAGAGAGCTCTTTTTCACCATCCAATCTTAACATCCTATCTCCTGTTTCTTATCCTGGAACAGCACCCCTGTACTAATCTAGTGTGAGATCAATATTCCAGTAATCATTCTCAGAAATATTCTTGCCTGTCAACTGACTCACCGTCCCCAAAAAAACCAAAAAGAAACAAACAACCCCCCAAAAAAAACCCCACCATCCACAATAAACCAACAATGGTCAGTTCAACTCTGCTATCACAAAATACACCTAGGATTAATACAATTCCATTTTCAAGCTCCAGCTGGTATGAAAATTTGCATGTGCAATTTCTGCATATGAAAATTCAGCATAGATATGAACTGAGATTAAAATTCCAGAATAATGTAGATTTGTATTAATGAAGAATTAGTTATTAGGAAAATAGTAAAGCGATCAATTGTGAGCAGGTGCTCACAAGATCAGCCTTATATAATATTAATGGAAAAGGTCACAAC
This sequence comes from Pygoscelis adeliae, assembly GCF_000699105.1. NCBI lineage: Eukaryota > Metazoa > Chordata > Aves > Sphenisciformes > Spheniscidae > Pygoscelis > Pygoscelis adeliae. The sequence continues at coordinate 345,461 of NW_008824050.1, forward strand.
AGACCAGCAATGAACACCCTGTAGCCTGTGAGGTTCATTCAGAAATCTGAAGCAGCAAGAAAGAATCGCAGACCAGGAAAACCTACAAATGTACTTTCGAACTCTCTGAGTAGGCAGTTCTAACAGGGGAAGAACAAGTTTGGATTTGGTTTTGTGAGGAACAACCAATTTTCATATGGGATTGAGAAAGTTTTCATATCAAATAAGAGAAACAAAATGGAGATCTGAAACTATATTGCAAAATTCAGCAGTAGAACCAAGGTGGTACGACTATGATTTTTATCTTCTTTCTTTTAATGTAATGGCCACCTGACTTGCAAGTTGCTTGAAAGAACCATTACTTTCTGCATTTATTATCCTCTTATTATTTTACTGCACCACATGGCTGCACACATAATTAAAGATTTAAATAATGAATAGATATTAGCATTATGTAAATCATCATAATTTTCCATTAATGGGAACTGGTGGTAACTGCCTGTGAATCACAAGCATTAGAAGTCACAGTCTTACACATTTTTAAATTTGAAACTATATGCCTGTTATAAATTACAATCAAAGCAGCTCTTTTGACTACTCTTAGATTGTTCCCAACTCAATCTGTTGCACATCTGTTAGCAAAACTTTATGTCCAAGGCCCATAAAAGTATATGAAATATATTAGTATCTTGAAAAGACAGCATGGAGTTACCAAACCATGATTATCCCAACCAAAATTAAATCCTCCGAGTTAATATTATGTATGTCTATTCAAATTACATTTAGCTAAGGTCAGTTATGAAAAACAATTGCCATCTCACCACTTACTGCTCTCATCCATCTTTTTTAATAAACTAATTACTGAGCTATAATTGAAGAGGTTCACTTAGGCCATGACTAGAAAGTATTGCTTTTCTTAATTCTTCTTGCACTTCTTGCTCTATTTCCACTGTGGCTTGGGGTTTAATCCACCAACACCCCAAATAATGAGTTCAAACAACAGACAAGACAACAAAGTCTATTCTGAACAGTACGCTGCACAATTTTCTCATTCTACATAAACATGTTTAAATACCGATTTCAATGAAAGATACTGAATCAGCAGCAAAGGCTAATGGGACACCCTTCTAAATCACTCTGGAGTGCTCAGGAGTCAGCGATGAGGTTCACTATGTAACTTTGCAGCTATCCATATGCCAGCTATATTAATGATGAATGAGGTCCTTAATCTACATTTCTTGTAACACAACCTCTTTTCACAGGTGCTGCAAAGAGACCAGAAAATCCAGTGCTAACAAGACTAGATTGCTGATGAAGAGAGAACTTGAAGAACAGGGTCTAGAACTGGAATCTAGGCACTTAATCTACTCTGTCTCTTCAGCTTCTCCCAGCACAACAAAGAACAGGAGCTCTCCTATTCTGTAGGGTAGGACTGGCTGCGGAGAAGTCTGTTGAGAGAAATTCCATGTGCCAACTACATGCACATATAGACCCCACAGTGGCCACTCTAATATTAGGCTGCTCAGAGTTCCTTCACATTCCTCGGAACATTTTGTCCCCGCTGCGTTTCCTTTAACCATCCTCCCTGTTACTCAGCCTAGTTTTTCACATCAAAAACTAGGGTCTGAATCTTTCCCAAAATGCACATTTTCTGTATGTGAGAGTATGAAATTAATTTATTTTTTAAAAAAAATTAATCAACAAGTAGGCTAGTAGGGCTTAGAAAAAAGCAAAAGACTTGAATAGTTTGTGTTTTACGAGAAATTAGAATAAAAATAAGTGGTAGCTTGGAGTGCTATGGCAAGGGTCACTCAGCTGTATTGCCCACGGTACATATTGCCTGGTAGAAGACTGATACGAAAAGAGAATTGAGATAATATAATTAGTTGTTCAACTGCATCTGGACATTCAGTGCCGCCTTTTTTTTTTTTTGCCTTTTTTTTTAAATAACCCCCTCAAAAATCCCAGACTACATGTGTAAAGACTTTAAACATAATAAAGTTGGGATGTTTGAATATAAGAATGCCCAGATTCCACCTAGCACAGTAACTTTTGTCCCATATTGGATGGAGGGGGATGCCTACAGAGGAGAAGGAACAACGTGGGTTGAGATAAAAACAGTTTAATAATTAAAATAAAATTATAATAATAATAATATGATCATAATAATAATACACAAAGCAAGTGATGCACAGTACAATTGCTCACCACCTGCCGACCGATGCCCAGCCAGTCCCCGAGCAGCAGCCCCCCCGGCCAGCTTTCCCCCAGTTTATATATTGAGCACGACGTCACATGGTATGGAATGTCCCTTTGGCCAGTTTGGGTCAGCTGTCCTGGCTGTGCCCCATCCCAGCTTCTTGTGCACCTCCAGCCTTCTCAGTTGGTAGAGCATGGGAAGCTGAAAAGTCCTTGGCTAGTGTAAGCACTACCTAGCAACAACTAAAACATCGGTGCATTATCAACTTTGTTCTCATCCTAAATCCAAAACACAGCACTGTACCAGCTACTAGGAAGGAAATTAACTCTATCCCTGCCAAAACCAGGATATGCTCTTCCAATTGTCTCCCCCATCCCACTGGGGGGGTGGGAGGAGTTGCCGACTGAGGTTAAACCAGGACACACACACCACCACCCCACCCCCGAGACAAGGGGACAAAAACGCATGCATTTCTCAAGGCTCATTTCACAACGCTGTCTGTGTTGCTCTTGATTTCTTTCCTCATAGTGCCCAAGTGCTCCTGCCCTCGCAGCACTTGCCAGCTCTGAGTTGATATTTTCATGCAACTATCTTTCACAGCTGCAAGACTGCTGCTTGGCAGTAATGGTTTACTCAGAGGCCATTATTGTATATATGGCACTGGATTTGCCCAGTGCATCATTTTGCTCTTGTCTACACTGAATTTCATCTGCCATTTTAATGCCTATTCATTCAGTTTTATAAGATCGTTCTGTAGACCTTCAGTCAAGTCTTTGTCCTTGCAAACCCAAATAACTTCATACATCAGCCAGCTTTATCACTTCAATGCTCACCAGCTTTTCCAAGTTGTTTATGAACATACTGAACATCACCGGACCTAGCAGAGAGTCCAAAGATTGCTAACCTTTCCTTAAAAGAACCAGGCATTTACTGATTTACCTGGCCTACATATACATGTGCACAGACTGCATGCTAAGGATTAATCCCAAATTGACAGGGATGCAGTTGATTTATGTGACAAAGCCCTAACACCAATATTTTGAGTAAGGTGAGAGTTTCGATTACAGTGGCTTAAAATGTTTGTAGTTCGTATTCAGAGATCCTTGCTCAAGGAATGGTAGCCTGCTTGGCAAGTGGTATTTGGTGAAAATTCTTCATTGGTCTCTGCATGTTTCTCAGAGCGATCTTTAAGCACTTAGGTACAAAGATCCACTTCTGTCAGTTTCCTAAGCAGAAATAACAGCACGTGCATTGGCAGTGGACCCAGCCTATCCAAACTATATAACTGTTCTTCATGTAGATATTCCAGATTCATGTTCAGCAATCTCAAATTGGGCTGAAAAATTAGAGGATCAGTTTTTCTGCACATGCACTGTAAAGCTGATCTGCGTAGGCACAGTGGCCACTTCTGTGCAACTTCGAACAGACAGAAGCCAATTTAAAGCAACTGCCTGGCCTGGACTGCTCAGCATCCAGAAGTGCTAGGCAAATACCCTAAGCTCTTTCCCGCCCAACTTACACAAAATTTCTAGGGGAGACAGAAAAGATGTTTGCAGAAAACTAGACACACTGTAGCACTACACTGAAAGGGCGACCCTCCAAATTACTATCCCACGAGGTCTTTTGTCTTTTCTCAGGTCTGGGATAGAATGCTTTAATAAAGCAGGGCAACATTTTGTAATGAAACCCATGAGAACTGATAAAACAGCACTGAACACTGTCTGTATTCCATGCTCATACAGAAACTCCTTGCCCATCAGCCCAGTAACCCCATGCTACTACTGGTAGTATTACAAGTTGGCTTTACACCTCTGCTAGATGGACTTGACTACATGACATCAGAAAAAGAAATAACACCCAGAGAAATTATCAGGTTGAGCTAATGAAAAGCAGACATTAGACACTGGCTCTCAATTGAGACTGCTTCTTTTCCTGGCGGAACTACCATACATGATGCACAACAAAACACCAAATGGAAGTTATGCAATCATGCTCCAAATGTTACACGGGGTTGACTGCCAATAATACACTAATTTTAATTAGGAATATCAAAACAAAACATTTGCAAAATGTCATTTAATGAACCAGTACTCCATAAGCCCTTGCTGCTAGTTAGGAGCTATAGACTTAAAGTCAAGCCTTTCCTACTCACAGTTTAGTTTGTCCTGCTTAGGTGTAATTGCCACATTAGTGAATTTCAGCACACAAGAAAAGCAAACAAGTTGTGATCAGTAACTTTAGGTGTTTTTAAAAGAACCACAAGAATCTACTGACTTTTTCAAAACATAAGTAAACCACTTGAATTATTAAAACAGGGAAGATCTGGTTGAAGGACAATCTATAGTGTAGTTTATCATGTTTCCCAGATTCCACCCTGAGAGGCTTATCCCTTTTTCTCCTTTTCATGAACCCTTCTGGCTTTTGTCCTTAAGGGCAGTGGGAGTGAGCGGCATCTGTTTAACATTTCCCTTTCCCAGCACATACATACCCACTATTGATGGTGGAACATACCTGCTCTGTATTGATCACTTCCAGAAAGAACATCCAAAATAGTCTCTGCTGGTCCAGAAAAACAAGTGCCCTCCAGGGATGGGGCACCTCTGCCCATTTTATTTCAGAAACAGACTTGACTGATTTTTGACTGAACAGGAATTCTGCTAAGATAACGACTGCAGTCCTCACCTGTCTGCAAACTTATGGAGTGAGGTAAAAAAAGTATGCCTTTGGTTTCCACAAGATGCAAGTCACAATCCCTGCCAGAATACAGCTCCACAGTGGCCTTGCTCTGCAAGAGCTGCAATATCAGTAAGTGGCCAGTCCTTTCAAAACAGTCCTCTTGGGATCAGCCATTGCTCTTGGCATTGCTGCCAAATGAAAAAGAGAATCAGCCCTCTCCAAAACAAATCTGAAGGCCACTTCAGCTCCAGAGAAAAGCTCATTACCAGGATGGTCAGACACACACAGGCAGCATGGAAAGTTCCACTTCTCCTGCAGAGAAGAACTAAGGAATCTGCCCAGAAAGTCTCCTGAGTCCTGAGCTCTCATGAGCACCAGTAATACTCACAGCCATATCACCTCGCTCAAAGGGTTCCAGTGCTTCTGCTTCTGGACCTGGAAGGAACCCAGGACAGCAGAAATGGAAAAAGCAATATTAGGAAAGCTGTCATCAATACAACGAGATGCATTACTGAGTCCAGGGAAGCCCACACCAGCAGCAATGGCCACCCTCCCCAGCATCATACAACAAACTCGTGACCTTTCCACACATACAAGCAAGGCCTCAAAAACTACAGCACGCAGCAGAAAGAGAGCAAAAGAGGTCAAAACTATCCACCGATGTTAAGATCTCTGAAGTAGCAGGGGAGCTGTTAAATGAAAATGCTCGATCTTGACAAGCAGACTCAGATACCACTATACAGGGAAAAGAAAGTTTGGACTGGCATTCAGCTGAGACATTACCAATATTGAATGGGACTAATAATTTTCTGTATGAATTTTTATTATTCCCTCTGAGTCATGGAAAGACTAAATATGAGGTTTCATTTCACTTTAATGATTTTCAGCAGTATGAGGCTCTGAAGATAAAAGTCATAAAATAAAAAAACCTGTTTAGAGATCTCTTTTAGTTTGCTCTATCATACTGCTTCTAATCCCCAGTCCTGGATGAAGAGCTCTGTGAGCTAAGTCATCAGCTTGGAGACAGAAAGGGCCTGCCCCATCTCTAATCTGTTAGGTGGGAAATGGACAGACAACAAAACACAAGGAAACAAACTTGTCAGCAACATTTTGTGGATTGAGCATGCCAAGGGGAATACTTACACTACTTTAAAATAAAGTGCTTAGTTAATAGCCCTGGATAAGTACAGTGGGAAAGGTAATGGTATTTAAGTGCTTCAAAGCAATAAAATTAAGATATAGCTAGACCAGAATTTTCCTTCCACTGCCCAGGCACTGCAAGACTACTAAAATAAGCCTGTGTCCAGATTGTAATGGAAATATTAACTTCCTGGTTTTAAACATATGATCATGACTATTGATAAGGTCTAAACCTAGGTCAGAAAATTCTTAGTGATGGATGAATGCTTATCACACACATCCCTAGACAGCATACAATCAGGTAAGTATTTGATTGCAGTCCTCTCTGTTGAATATGTACCAGTGGTGGGTAAAGAATTCACAGCAAAGACCTTAAGTCCCTTAACCACTGTGAGAAGAACCTCAGCTGCTGGCAGCAGACGGCACCACTCAATGCCAAGCAGAATCTTTCAGATTAGGCCATCTCAAACTCAGGGCCTCTGAAGCTGAACAAATGGATTCAAAGACAAGCATTACTTAATTTCATAAAGCATTACTCGGGTTGTTGTTCCTCTGATGCCACCGAGTCCAAAGGCTGAGTCATTCCTCAGAGCCCAGGAATCCCTGGGACTGGTTTTGGGCTCTGACAGATCACAGACAGTGGAGGATATGGCAGACTAGGGAGTAGGTGAAAAGGAGAACATCCCTCTCTTGCCATTTCAGCTCCCTCCCCTCCCCTGCCATTCCCTCTGATGAGGAGAGGAAAACATGAGTGTGGCACATGTAACACTCAAGAAAAGGTCAGTGCACTAAATGGCTGCCATTTCCACAAGTCAGCCACACAGAATTTGATCTGAAGATGCAATACATCTATGGAGGGTTTATTTTTTTAACTGAGTTGACAGAAACAAAAGAACAGGTCACGTATTCAATCTCTCAGACAACATAGGATTGCTTCATTTACTATAAAGGTCAGAAACAGTGACCTGGTTAAGGGTTAAGTGTCTTTTTAAAGGTGAAACACTGATGAAAGCAAAACATCATTTATTTTTAATTAGCTACCAGAATGGTATTTGATTCTTCTCCAAGCACAGCACAAGCACAATATTCTTCCTGTACCTGCTTAGCTCTAGGAAAAAGGTATCACTGCCTTTGAATAGAAATGTAGTGATCTGGAAACTGTTCTGCAGGAAACAGGCTGAGCAACTCTGCAGAGCCGCTGCTGATGGAGGAGCCCATCATCATCTTCCTGAAGGTCTGAATGCCTCAGGGTGAGCCAGGCACAAGAATTGCAACAAAAGAGATTCCAGTTGCTTAACTGAGAGTTTTTGCAGCTCTGATCCCTGGCCATCTCTGTGACAGCTGTATGTGAGATGGGGCAAAGAGGCCTCTTCCCATCAGGGGGAGGGGGCTGCCAGGCTCCCTCGTCCCAGCTGGATGGATGCTCTACCACTAAATACAAAGCCAGGCCCCATAAGCCAGTGATTTGCAGTTGTCCAAGATGGATCAACTCTGACAGGAAATACCAAAAGACTCATATTTAAAATAGCCAGCTGCCCAGTGCTTTAGGGACTCACGTAGGACAGGTACATCCAAGGCTCAGTCTCCTGTTATGCCTGATTCAGAGTTTGGGTCTCCCTAATCCCAGACCAGCCCATCATAGTGTCTGATATTCTGCAGCTGGCTGAAGTTTGATAGCTCTAATTTTCAGAAACCTTTATCCCTCAAAAAAATCACCAAAGTAGACTAACTAATGAAACAAAGTATCATTTTGGGCAAATCAGTATTTTCTATTTCACTAAAAACATCCCAGACTGCTCAAACTGAGATATTATCTTCAACTGCTGCTTACATCTCCTTTGCAGAAAGATCTCTTTTAGTATTCCTCTCATGTGGCACCAGATTGTGACTTGGACCTTGAAACTCTGCAGCAGGGCCGCAAAACACAGGTATTTAATCTGGATGCATAGACATAGGCATATGCACAAAGCTCTGCCTGAAACCCAAACTCAACATGGTGATGCTCAATATTACTTTTTCTAAGTTTATGCATTAGAGAAGAAAAGAGGCAATTCACTGCATTATACTGAATTTTAGCTACGATCTGATAAAAATCATAATGCTTTTTATAAAGGGGCTGTTTTCCCTTTGTTCTTAGCATTCTCACAAAGAAAACCTTATATACAGAATCTGGTCCACATCCCACCTAAAACCAGCTGTAGCTTGCTATTCTTTTTTATTAAGAAAATATTTTACTTAAGCCTGGCATTCTTAAGACGGACTATAATTTTTTGAGAAGCGCAATGTCTTGAGATCTCACAGAACCTTCCCATCCATAAGCATGAAGCAAGGGATATTTCATGTCCTGTGATGCATGAGGGAGCAATCTTATCTGGATAGCTACTACCTCTGTGACAATTTGCTTGCATTCAGGCAAGATTATTTCCCTGATCTTGTCAGGCCACACAAATACATGAAATAAGCAGAGACAACAGCTCACATAAAAATTGCAGTCACAAACCTGTGATTAAAGGTGTTCTAGACACATCTTTGTCATTGCTTGCATTGAATTTTAAACATTTTTCCCCTAAACAAACCTTGTTTCCTCTTCTCTCCCCTTTTTTAATTAAAGCTTCTCTTTAAGATCATCTTCAGATGATCCGAGGAGTATTCCCCTATGACATTTTACTGTTGAGTATTGAACTACTCTTGGTGGTTTCCCAGATCTCTTGCCAATGTAACCATGGATACCTCACCAGCTGCTACATCATCTTGAGGAATTTTGTCTCTCCCTCACCAGCTTCTCCAATGACAAAATCATTATCCAAAAATGGAGTCACAATGGCTGCAGGATTTTCTTCATTTTTGCAACACTCACTAGCTTACATGCTTATTATGCCAACTGTTGAATTTATTGCTCATTATTAAATAACAGTATTTGCTATTTACATAAGAATAGCATGCAGGGGAAACATACAGAAGTTATCAGGTAAATGCCTATATTCTGAACTGTCCAAGGGATAAGACTCCAACCCAACCCATGACATAAAATAGTACATAAAAATAAAAATGCTCAATTAGCTGGAACAAAAACCTGTATGCATCCACCTTCAGATGGTGTTAGAGCACAGCTACCGAATGAGATCAGCATGGACTCTCAAGTCAAAGGATCTAGAAGCATATGCCAAACCTACACTTAACTGGTGAACTAGAACTGTAGAAACAGGTTCTGTTTACCATCACCTCTTTCCAGCATCCTTTATGTGGAACAGGTCACAAGGAAAATTCAAGCAGGTTGCCAGGATGAAATAAAGGTAAGGAAGGGAGAAAGAGCACTATTTCCACCATTTTCTTAGACCTTAACTGTCATGCTTTTCCACTCCTGTTACGGATGCCTCACTGAGGTTCTGATCCCATAACAAGGCAGAGAAGGAGATTCTTCTCTTCTAGGTTCTTTCATTCCCTCTTCATTTCTTCTCTTTCTTATCACTCTCCTCTTTCCTTCGCACATTAAGACCATGGCCTGTCCAAACAAGGTGGAAACATTTGCAGCATTTCTATAAACCAATAGCTAAAAGCACAGTGAAAAGCAAAGCTTTAAACATCCCAGAACAAGCTAGTACAAGCTAGTCAGATCTTTGTTTGGATGATGGACAATGAGCTCTGCCCATTTCTACAGCACCGAAGTTACTGGTTACAGCCAACACCAGGTGCAGAAACTCAGTGTTTATTTTACTGTTGTTATCTTAGCCCTTTAAGAGGCATTTATTTCTAATTCCTTTCAAGGAAACTTGATCACACTTCAAGAGCAAGAACTCCAGCAGTTTTAGCCCATCTCGCCTATTTTGTGCTCTTTTTCAATCTTTAATTCAAACAAAGGCTTCAAAAGCATTCTTCCCCTCAATCACTCCTAAGAAAAAAAATAAAGCAAACAAGCAATATTGGCTGAGTATGCCTTATTTAACCCTTTACATTTCAAATGCTGCAATCATTTTTTAGCTTTTCCTATTGCAGTTATGAACGAATGGTAGCAACTATTTCTAACAGGCATTGTTGCCCATGCACCAAGAGAGTTCAGGTACCTGTACAGCACCTGTATCTCTGACCCATTTATTCCATTGACATTAATTCACCAGTGCTGTGTTCACAAACAGCAATAGGCAGCCTCCATCACAAACAGCTTACACAGGCTAGAGACACACAGACAAGGCTGATGGAGAAAAAGCATCTGCCCCCAAAACTCGCTATAAAACTGTCTCACCTGCATCTTATAGCATCAGTCCATGGCTTGGCATGTTTGCAAACATGGTCTGGGGCGACTAATCCCACTGGCCTGTGGCATGAGATCCAAGAGAACACCAAAATCTTCAGACCAGTTTAAACCATGTCAGAGAGACAGTGTCAGGAAAGGGACAGGGCACTACAACACCTTGAACCTGTCTGTTGTCAATAGCAAACTTGGCTGGCATTGCTGTGCCCATGGATATTTATGGAAAGCAAGGGAAGAGGAGGGTTGCATAGACTGTGACGAAAAGACCTGTCACAAGGTGCTGAGAGCCTGAAGAGCCTGTCAGGATATTTTCCTGTTTGGAAAAGCGGAAGGCAAGTCTGCCAAAGTGAGACCGACAGCAACCAGTTTTCCACCACCAGCTCCAATGGCCTATGTCACAGAACCTACTGGAATTGCAAAACACAATTGCTGGTTTTAGATACTCCAGCTTTTAGATATCTATTCTTGCTAGACTTCCCCCCACTCCCACATGGTTTGAGACAGAGCAGGAGGTGCACAGCTCCTGGGGCCTTTATAGCAAAAAAGAGTTTTTCCTATACTATGCTGTCCAGTGAATAGCTCTGCCTCTTCGCAGCCCAAAAAGATAGGGCTTGGTATCTTTTACAGGTAGCAGAGCATTTTCTGGAGCCCTAGCTTTACTTCCAAAGTACATGAAGATACCCAGTTACTGCCAGTTTTATGCAATAAGTTTAGAATCTATTCTAATACGAGTTATATAGTGTTCCTGCTGTACTAACATGCTGCAGTGATGTAGAGCTGTCCAACTTAAAGCAACTCTTGTTCTACTTCAAAGGTCTCAAAGGAAGCTGAAGTATACCTGTTAAGTGCACAGCAGCTTGTTAAGCATGGGCGATCTTTGCTGAAGTAGCTCTCTACCTGCATTTTATTAAGATATATGTCAGTCAAGAAGAAGGGGGATGCTAAGCCTTTTTTAAAGCTCATAAGGAGAAGATGCTAAATAAGAACAGCTCAGAAAGTTCTGTATCTCTACTAGCCAAGCGTATGATCAAGTCATTAGTGAAAAGTGTTGACAATGCTGGTGTGAGCAGGCCCCTCATGCAAATCGGTCAATGGACTCTACAGCAGTAGCCCTCAAATTTTGCACTAGTTCCTCCCTCCTGCAAATCCTCCCACTTCCAACCCAAGAGCTATCATAGGGATTGGTCACATTCAGAAGCCAGGAGTGAGCCTCACATACCATAAACATTACATAAAATGAAGCTGTATATTTACTTTGATGAGAATCACAAGGTTTAGGGTAGGGAGAGACTTCATACACATGGCTTTACAAGTGGAAGAGAGCAGGCAGTGACCTTCAGTCATGTCTAGGATGCGTATATATCAGGGCAACCAGGGCAGTAGGTCACCCTTCCAGGGAAAAAGAAACGTAGTAACAGAGAAGGGATGGAGAAGTCAAAAGTATGTGCTGAGAAAGGATCAATAATCTGAAGCATAAGATGATACATTGAACAAAGCCCTACTTGAGCTCCTCGAGCATATTCTCCTGCACTAGCAAAGCATCTTTGCTGAAGAGAGAAGACAGAGCATGCAGTAGGAGCAAGCTTCCTGCCCTGGGTAGTCTGGCATTAGCTCCAGTTTGCCAAGTGGATACAGGGAGAGCCAGAGATTTACCACAAGCACCTTTCAAAGGTGATCTCACAGCAAGTGAAGTAAGCATATTCTTTCTTCTCCTTTTCTTCACTTTTGTCACTATAAACATCATTTGCATCAACTTTGTCTATTTTGCATTTCATTAATATACTCACATTTCCTTTAGATTTTAACTTGACCTGAGCTGAAAGTGCTATGAAGGTAATCACCACTTTCTGTGTGTAGTGACCCTTCAGAGCAGATATTCACAAAAGAAACATCTTTTGATGAGACATATTGGCCTGGAAAGCTCTCTGACAGAGAGTGGGGTTTCAGGTAGAAAACCTGAAAACTGAGAGTCCTGGGGGAGCACATAACACCTTAAAATCATGAACTTTTTTTTAGCCTAAAGGGCAAAAGCCATAGTTTCACTATAAAAGCAAATGCACAAAACAACCACCCCCAAAAAAACCCAAACAACCAAACCCAAACCCAGGTCCTCTAAACTCCAGACAGATAGCTTATATTTAAAAGGAAGACAAAGCAATCCGCAATTTTCACAGGTGTTAGCTGTGAAGGTAAGGTCTTCATTTTTAACTCACCCTGCTAATCCACAAGAAGATTAAAAACTGCTCTGGCATGACTAATATTTTAATTGAAGTTCATTAGCTTGAATTAAGAACATCCTTTCTTCTCCACAGCACTGCCTGCCTTCCCCACACACAGTGGTAGCAATGGAAAGAAGCCATTCTACTTTGGAAGCAGGTGTAAATGGGCTTCTCAAAGTGCTCATCAGCAGCGTGCCAGGGCTCCTAATCTCAACAACTCCAGTGACAGGAAACCAAGCCCAAGGCCAGCCACTTCTGAAAATCTTGCCTGGTCCAAGTGCATACAAAATTGTTCATTGTGTTTAAGATAAACCAACACCTTTCATATTACCCTCACCTCTTAGGAGTGGCCCCTGCCACTCAGAATTTTAGTACAACCTGGGAACTTTTTTCCTCGGTTCACATAAACCACAGAGTACAGCTTGAGCTAGAATAATTAAACCAGAATTAGGCTAACATATTAAATTTTTTTTTTCATTGTGAAAATGTCAGTTGGGTGATGTCAAAGAGTTTAGAAATGTGTTTAAGCAAAAGATGAACAGAAAAGAATTTTGAGGAATTTGAAAGTAATAAATAACTTTTTCAATGACTTTTCATTTCAAACGTCCTATCATTTTATTTTTTAATAGCTTTAAAAATATAAATAAATAATTTAATTTTAGGTTGTCCTAAGACAAAATGTCATTTGTCCTGAAAACAATACCCCCCCTTCCATGCAATTCAAAAATTCTTTTTTAATGGGTACAGATATGACAATGCAAGAAACTGTCTGGGCTTTTTCCCCACCATCAGCACGAAAAGAATGTGTCAGTACGCCAAGGCCATCTGAGCTTTCTTTAGTTAAACAGCAGCTATGTAAAACATATTCACAACATGTAAGATTTTTATTTGCCACAGATGATGAAGTATAAATGAGACTTCAAGAGGAAAATGCAGAGCTGAGCCCCAGATCAAAAGTGTAGATACCACTGGAAAAATATATCCTGAAAGAATTAGCACTCTCTCCTTCAGCGAACTACAGATTTTAGAACACTTTGGACCACATAGCCTCCAGGTGATTATCACTGAATTCACAGCAAATGAACCCCTCATAAGTTCTGTTCAATTTCCAATCCTATTTTCTACCTGTAGGCTTTACCCCAGTGGTTGCTGGCTCTAAACACTACAGCGCTTGAGTTTAATGGCACTCTAGCTTAACAAAACTCTTCATGGTCATTAAGAGAAAATGATTGAATTAATTCAGGAACTCAAGAGCATTCAGTTGAACTGATATTAAGCTTCAAAAATACATGAGCCAAAGTCCATTTAGGAAAAAGGAAGGTAAAAATGGATAATAAGAAATAGGCACAATTCAGTTTTAATCAAACTAAAGCATCTTAAGAAGAAAACACTCTAATGAAGCACTTAATGACTACTTAAAATTATTTTAACAACTGATGACTTCAGAGAGAATTTAAAAGATAATTTCCCATCAAAAAGCCTTATGCAAAGTCACACCACTACTCATTAAGTCTAAGAGCTTGGGCTGAGTAACTCTCCATATCCACGTTAGAGGAAGGACATGCATATTTTCTAGGCAAAGATGGTTTTCTGCGTTTTATATATTTATGCACACACAATACACAAACAGGATTAGTTTCACAGGAGCATAAAATCATCAGACCTAAGACATCAAGCCCAGTTCTTCACAAGCACCTGAATAATACTTACCAACTTGAACAGGGCCCACAGTAGAAATCAGTCTGGACTCCCCCTCCTTCCCATCCAAATCTCACAAGCCAGAAAATTTCTCTCAACATGATATATAAAAATTTTAAGTTCTTCGGTATGAAACACACCAAAACATCAAAAATTAGAATGCGGCATAGAATGAAGAGGGACCAGGAATCCCTAAAATTCTTGTAATACCACAGACTTTGTCAGATGGAAATACTAAAGTAATTCTAGAAATGAACCAGGCTCCACATTACAGAGAAATCTTGCAACCAACTTAAATTTGAGCTTGTAGCACCCTGGGGCTTTCTGAGCATGCATAAGAGCACTAGGGTGTCCACCCCCTCTTTTCCAGGTCGTGTCAATATGCAATTCTTCCCAGGAAGGTGGGGGAGGGAAAGAAAACCCTACAGAACTTTAATGATATTTCATATAGGACGCTGCAGCATGCTCAAAATAATCAGTCCATTTGCGCAAATAAACTCTTTCACTCTTTCATTCTGGCCTGAGCCCTGGGTAGCAATATCCTGTTTACTACCTCCTCCTATTCAGGTTTTGTTCTCTCCCATTCCTCCAGTAGCTTAAAAAGGTAAAACAAAGAGCAGTCAAAGGTCTACCTATGCCTACTTCCTCCACTGGGTTAGCAAACATAATATCTGTTTCCATAGCAATGGCACAAACAGGAGAAATCTGACCAGCATTACAACTCATCTTCGATCCCCTACCCCAAATGACTTGCTACTCGTTTACAGCTAGATCAGCTGCAGGTGGTTTTCAGCAGGGGCAAAGGCCAAAGTCATCTGAGGTCCTCAGCAAGGGGCACTCCTCCACCAGACCCAATGAGATTGCAAGTCCCACACAACTGCTCCAGATTTCTCCCTGTCAGCCTAAAGGATAACCTCTTCCTCAGGCCCAACCCTTGCCTTTTTTTCTGTACTGCAACCTATTATCTTTCATGTTCCTCCTAAAAGTCGGGCAGTCCCACCAATCCTCAAGTACAAAGGCCCTCCTCCTTCTGACTCTTGTGATGTTACAAAGAGTGTAAGTCTTCTTCTTCATAACCACAGGTCTTGCAGTTTTGCTACATGTGGTAAGCTCAGCTCTGCCTAGGCAAGCATCCAACAATCTGGCCTCTAGATATCATAAAGTTGGCCCTCAGCTAATATGTTTGCATTAGAACTATGTTATATTACTTCACAGTATGAGAAATGCAGCTCAGCAATTCAGCTTTTCATCTAAGCTAGTCATGTACTAAAGTGGCAATTCTTATACCTGATTCTCAGCAAGATAATTCCTTTACAGATCTTTTCATGGCAAACTGATTTCCCTCGTGTTTCACTGTAGTTACAGTCAGCACTGTTAATTTATTTTTCCTTCTACAAGGCAATAAACTGTTGCACATTTTCCCTGGAAGGGAGAGATATTACTGATTTATGTTGCACAACAGGAGAGTCTGATACCAACCATTGATACAGATGAGCAAAGACCACGGCAGAATCTTGATGGAATCAACTCAACAAACTGCAAAATACCACCAGCTTAGCAGGTGACAATAGCGTCCTCTGCCTTAACGTTTATCTTCACTATCTTCAGAGCAATTTACTTGCACTATATAACTATTTAAGCTGTATCTTTAGAGAAATCATGATGCCTAATGATTCATGATTGCCAACTGTCTGGAATTTGGATTGAAAATATCCAGGTTACAGCAGCTATTCATAGCACAATTCCATGAGAAGTAGGATTTGACATGGTCACAGCATACGGATGCCAAGAAGGACATGTATAGCACTGGCATAGAGGAAATCCTCTCTCAAGCATCAATACAGAAAGGCAAGGCTTCCCAGGGTCTTGAAAGACAATAGGAAGAGATGATCTTCCAGAGAACTTTTCACTTCAGACAAGCTAGACTGCATAGAGGAGAAGCAGCCTTCACTGACTGTCTAAAAAAGCCTAGAGAAGGCTCTATTTAAAGCTCAGACATCTCCGGTGTCTCACAGAATACTACGATTCCTCTTCCCCTCCATTAACACAGCATGTTTACTTTAGATACTGAACAAGTGAGGTAATTGAAGCAACTGAGGAGGAAGAGGGACTGATTTAAACTGCACTTGCTGCTAAGACAGGGTCCCTCCTCAACAGTAGTCAGGCCATTTCATTCCTGTGTGGAGTTCCTGTTCTAGAACAACACACAAAACTAAAGACATGGGACCAGTCCATATACTCTGTGGGAGAGAGTCACTTGAAATGTTTGTAATGTGATGACACAGGGTTAATTCTCTGCATTCACAGCTTCCTCATAGGCCTGCTAGGAAGCAGCCAAGAAGGAAATACAACAGCTCCAGACAAAATATCTCCCAATAAGCATGGCAGGAGGCTAGTAAACAATGCCTGCAGTCAAGCAGTTGAAGAGACTGCTTTCCCATTTCCCCTCAGTCACACTGCTCTTAAGCCAAGCTTAGGAAAGAACAGACCAAACGGGCCTGGCTTATGGGGACAGGGACCTCACCTGCATAAGCAGGGAGACTGAAACAGGTCAGCTAATTCCTGCTCAGCACTAAGACAACACTAGTGGTTTTCCTAAGTTTCCAGGAGATAGCAAGCCTGATGAAGGTACCTGCGTAGGCTGGTTTTTGCAGTTCCCCCTCTGTCAGGCTTCGCTGTTTCCCTTGATATGGAGATTTCCCAATGCTTTGGTTCAGCAACGCTATCTGGTTACAGTCAACAGCACTTGCAGGTCTCTTGAGAAAACCTCCCCATTGCCCACTGAGCAGTCACTGCTGATCCACACAACGGGCTGCTCTAGGGGAGACTCCAGCACAGGGCTTTACCCTTGGGCAGGGGATAGTAAAGGGCTTCTCTCCTGTGTGTCTGCACCCAGAGAGCAGGCACACAACACAGAAGCAGCTTGCCATGCCTTGCTTTGCAGATAACAAACACACATGGGATGGAGAGGATGTAAGCTTGATTTAATTATTAGACCAGTTACAAATGTTTAAAGTATTTCTTTGAAATAAGTCAGAAAGATGTTTCTTTTAAAAAAAAGAGAGAGAGAGAGAGACAAAAGATTACTGTTTTGGAATATAATACAGCAAAGACTATTTCTTCCAGACTAGTTCTTCCAGACTTCCTTTCTGATTCTTTTTAATAAAAAGAAAGTAACAATGCTAAGAAAAGCAAGAGCAGAGACAACAGATGACTGAGTCCAAAACATTAAACTGCCAGCATTTACAGCTTTGTCAAACTATTTTGTTAAAAAAGACTAACAGAAAAGTCCAGTGCCTCACAAATCTAACTTCCTAGAGAAATTATTTTTCAAATAGAGTGCCTCACTACTAAACCAAGATGTTGGATTCTGCAGAGGATTGCAAAATTGAAATAACTTATCTGCTCGAACAAAGATTGTATAGTTATACTGTAGAATTCAGGACCTGAAAACAGTAAGTGAGCAAACAGAGGCCTGAAGGCTGAATCCATCTGGAAAACTCATGGCAAACTCAACTGAAAGGTGCTTACACCTCCTTAGACCTTCCATTCGAGAAGAAGTCAGCTAGGCTCCATCTGTGCAATTCACCCGAGAGCTCTGACACTCAGTCTGCTTCTTGTCCACGTAATGCCAGAGTCATAGTGTCCCATGCACATCCCCTGGGGCTTCAGTAGAATTAGAAAAATTATCATAAAAATGTGCACCCCTTAGCAATTAAAGTTGCTAACACCAGCATGTCATAAAAGAAGCAGGCAAATAACAAAATAAGGCCTTTTCTCCTTCTACAGTTTTCAGTCATAGAATCATAGAATAGTTTGGGTTGGAAGGGACCATGAAAGGTCATCTAGTCCAACCCCCCTGCCATGGGCAAGGACGTCTTCAACTACATTGGGTTGCTCAGAGCCCCGTCCAACCTGACCTTGAATGTTTCCAGGGATGGGGCATCCACCACCTCTCTGGGCAACCTGTGCCAGTGTTTCACCACCCTCAGCGTAAAAAATTTCTTCCTT
>NW_008824050.1:363905-364285 GCF_000699105.1 Pygoscelis adeliae
TGCTGAGGGCTCCAGAGCTGGACGCAGTACTGCAGGTGGGGTCTCACCAGAGCAGAGTAGAGGGGCAGAATCACCTCCCTCAACCTGCTGGCCACACTTCTTTTGATGCAGCCCAGGATACGATTGGCCTTCTGGGCTGCTCTCACACATTCCTTGCTCATGTCCAGCTTTTCACCCATCAGTATCCCCAAGTCCTTCTTGAACCTCATAAGGTTCACACAGGCCCACTTCTTGAGCTTGTCCAGGTCCCTCTGAATGACGTCCCGTCCCTCTCGCCTGTCGACCCCACCACTCAGCTTAGTGTCATCTGCAAACTTGCTGAGGGTGCACTCGATCCCACTGTCGATGTCATTGATGAAGATATTAAACAGTACTGGTCC
>NW_008824050.1:365720-368441 GCF_000699105.1 Pygoscelis adeliae
TTTAATTCTATCAGGGCTTTAGCTTTCCTAACCTGATCCCTGGCTGCTCGGACACTTTCTCTGTATTCCTCCCAGGCTACCTGTCCTTGCTTCCACCGTCTGTAGGCTTCCTTTTTGTGTGGAGTTTGTCCAGGAGCTCCTTGTTCATCCATGCAGGCCTCCTGGTGTTTTTGCCTGACTTCCTCTTTGTTGGGATGCATCGCATCTGAGCTTGAAGGAGGTGATCCTTGAATATCGGGCCCCAGCTTTCTTGGGCCCCTCTTCCCTCCAGGGCTTTGTCCCATGGCACTCTGCCAAGCAGAGCCCTGAAGAGGCCAGAGTCTGCTCTCCTGAAGTCCAGGGCAGTGAGCTTGCTGTGCGCCCTCCTCGGTGCCCTAAGGATCTTGAACTCCACCGTTTCATGGTCACTGCAGCCCAGGCTGCCCTTGAGCTTCACATTCGCCACCAACCCCTCCTTGTTGGTGAGAACAAGGTCCAGCATAGCACCTCTCCTCGTTGGCTCCTCTACCACTTGGAGAAGGAAGTTATCATTGACGCATTCCAGGAATCTCTTGGATTGCTTATGCCCTGCCATGTTGTCCCTCCAACAGACGTTGGGGTGGTTGAAGTCCCCCTTGAGGACCAGGGCTTGTGAGCGTGAGGCTGCTCCTACCTGTCTATAGAGGGCCTCATCCACTCGGTCTTCCTGGTCGGGTGGCCTGTAGCAGACCCACACCATAATTTGTTTTATAACACAAATACTTCAGAAATGTTTTTTTAAAGGTACCGTAACAAAGGTACTGTGTGTACCGTTTGTACACACTGAGCCAAAGAAGTTGATTGATCTTATTATAATGCACTACTTTCTTGCTCCGTGTCCTAAGTAGTAGAGAAGTATACAATCACAATATCTGTCCCTACTACTCTAAATAACTTCTCAGCCCATAGGATGTATTAAACAAGATCTGAAAGAGGTTTCAGAGAGAAACAGATTTTCAAGGTCTGTGAGCAAAGGCGTGCCTAGAAAAGAAAAAAACAGGACTAATGGTTCCACAGAAGAAAAGCTAGTAAATTCATGCCAGGGAATCCACAAAGGCGAGAGCAATAGGAAAGTAGGTTCCATTCATTCTGCTGCTCCTAGAATAGCTGGCTGGTCATGCAGTAGCATCTACACTCAAACTTGCAGAGGTTTCTCTGTGCCCAGAAAGAAAGCACTGCCTTCACAAAAACTTGATGACTAACTCTTTAGGTGTTTATTTGGGTTTGTGTTTTTGAATTATTTAAGCAATCTGGATGCACCTCTCTCAAATATGCAGCTTCCAGCTAAGTACCTAGAAGACAGGTGACATCCCTTGAAGTTGAATTCTACCCCAGGCCAAAGGCACTATGAACTTAAAAATCTGACCCACAGTGTCCCCAGACAGATTAAGGATTTCACGTTATCAGCATTTCACAAAACAGTATTGAAGAAGGGGGGGAAGTAACATCTAGGTCTATAAATTTCCGTGGTTAAAGAGGGAAATGAAAGTAGAAAAGAACAAGGTAAGTGAGCAAGCTCAGGAATTTAGTGGTGGAAGAGGGCAGAAGTTCTGTGTTCCCTACCACGGAGAGCATGTACCAGGCAGGTACCAGAGCTGAATGTTATCATCTCTATGAAAACTGTTATTGGAATGGCTTGTCCACAGAATACCTTAGAAAAGTAAAATTTTGTGCAAAAGAAGTAGACAAGATCTTCCAGATGCCCATGAATTTTATTTAACGTGACTTTTCATTGCAATTAAACATTTGCCCAGATAATTTCTTTTCTCTATGGAAACTATAACTCAGAGTTCACTGAATTTTTATGAGCCCACAGCTGACCTAAGAGAGGAAGTTTTACAGAGCAGTAGGAATACATTCAAGCAGTTATTAGTAGCCTGGGAGAAAACTTGATCAATAAGAAGTTAGGAGATTGGGAGGATTCCCTCTCTTCTGTTCCACTGCTCATTGTTCACCTGATCCACCACCGTTTTACATTGCTACTTCCCCAGCAGTCCTATAGAAATACCACTGTTCAATATACCATTGTGCTGGTTTTGGCTGGGATAGAGTTAATTTTCTTCATAGTAGCTAGTATGGGCTATGTTTTTGATTTGTGCTGAAAACAGTGAATGCCATGCTGGACATGCTAGAACTTCAACACGAATTGGAGTCAAAGGCAGCCAAGTGGTATGCCACAACTGATATCACTAATGCGTTTTTCTCAATCCCTTTGGCAGCAGAGTGCAGGCCACAATTTGCTTTCAGTTGGAGGGGCGTCCAGTACACCCGGAATTGACTGCCCCAGGGGTGGAAACCCAGCACCACCATTTGCCATGGACTGATCCAGATTGCACTGGAACAGGGTGAGGCCCCGGAACACCTGCAGTACATTGATGACATCATTGTGTGGGGCAACACTGCAGGAGAAGTTTTTGAGAAAGGGAAGAAAATAGTCCAAATCCTGCAGAAGGCCAGTTTTGCCATAAAAAAACAAAATAACAGCCATGTCTCCACCAACTAGCAAAAAGGAAACACAAGCTTTCCTAGGCATCGTGGGTTTTTGGAGAATGCCTATTCCAAATTACAGTCTGATTGTAAGCCCTCTCTATCAAGTGACCCTTTTGAACAAATTAAAGAGGAGATAGTTCACGCAGTAGCCCTGGGGCCAGTCCGGGCAGGACAAGATGTAAAAAATGTGCTCTACACCGCAGCCGGGGAGAA
>NW_008824050.1:371169-385513 GCF_000699105.1 Pygoscelis adeliae
AATCACTTGTTTTGTATATTATTATTATTATTATTATTATTATTATTATATTTAAATTATTAAACTGTTTTTATTTCAACCCATGAGTTTTCTCACTTTTACTCTTCTGATTCTCTCCCCCATCCCACCAGGGGCTGAGGGGGAGTGAGTGAGTGGCTGTGTGGTACTCACTTGCCAACTGAGGTTAAACCACAACAGCTTACCATTATGCATGTGATTACAAGCTTTATAGGATCAGGGCCTTAAGACCTGAAAAGTGCTTTGGAAGTTTTTTGGAAGGTATTCATCACAGCTAGTTGTTATTGATAACAAAAGAAGATCTCATTTACATTAATGATAGGAAGCTGATAATCCACATATTGTTTTTCATATTGCTTAAGGAGAACAAAAAAATCAGGATCTTTAAAAACAGAAGTGGCTTTTAAAACATGTTATATACTGAACAGATTATTCCAGCTGTCACTGTTCTTCAGAGCCTGATACTTGTTATGATTTTTCCATCTTGATTTCGGCTTTTGCAGAGGAAATTCACAGAAGGGTGAACCTTATTCAAGGTTAGGGTGGGGTTTCCAGCTCCAGCAGAATAGTGTTTCACTGTTAGATCACTGAAGACCACCAGTGCAAGTGCCAGCCTCACAATCGACTCCTTTCTGTACACACACAGGGAAAGCACAAAAAGTTCTCAGGCTTATTCCAGCTATGCCTATAAATCTGTCTGGAAAGGATTCTTCCCCTTCAGCAATTCTGGTGATTAATTAGCTAGCACGAGTCTCTGCAATAGCTCAATCACATTGAACAAGTGGTGTCACATTCCCTTCCTAAATGTGATTATTGCAAATGTCCATGACATAGCAGCAGGTTCCTTCAGTGAGATCTTTTAGTGCTGCAGAGATTACAGAACATTTGCTGCTTTCGTTTACTACCAGGCACCAGGACATCTCAAACAATTTCAGCTGTAAAGCCAGGGAATACATATATAGTTGTAGGATGTATTGGAAACTTATCTGCACTATTAAGGATCACAAAATCAAATATATGCAGGATCAAACTGGACTTACAAGATAGATATTTTAGAGGTTATGTTTTATGACTGATAATTCAGTCTTCTTGAAAATGTAATTCTACTGCTTATTCTTGTCTGCTACTGCTTGCTTGCAAACACCAACCTCTCCTCATGCAGCTAAATTGTTTGGCTTCAATTGCACAGGGCAGATATTCCCCTAAGATACTCCTCATGGCTCCCCCACTTTTTGGCACAGCTGACCCCTGCTTCACATCTAATTCTCAAAATGCTCGTACGTGGGGAGAAAGACATCGTGTCCAAGAACCTGTGAACTCAGGAAGCTGGGGTTAATTATTGAGCAGTACAATTAAATGATTAGCTTATAGTAATGTCACTGGTATTTGTGCCTGAATTCTGAACTGGCTGGCATGTCCTCCTTGTTGTAATTTCAGCATGTACTGAGTCTCAGCAGGATCATACCAATGTCAGCATTTACAAAGGAAGTTGCCCTTAAAACCTTGGTCGTGGTGCTGGTACTTTAGAAAGTTGAGTTTAGTGTAGGCATTTGCTTGTGTGTGTCTCCTACTGCTGCCTGGCTGGGCACAACTTGCCAAGCACAGGAACAAACCCTAGAGAGCCAAGTGCTTACTCTGTGGACGCAGCTATGAGTGACTTCCTATTATTTTTCTGGTGTTGTGTCTCCATGATACTTAAAAAAATTTGTCTGTGGTAACCTGCTGCTGTACTTGATCATAGTGCCCTCTGGAAACCTCCTGCTTATGTTTTAATGATACGGAGGGCGATACTAGAGAAACAAGAGGCAAAGAAAGTATGCAACCCCAGGGCAAGCGTTATGCTGGGACCAAAGCTGGGAAGAGAGCTGGGGTCCTGTGTATCCTAACCCAACATTCTCCTGGGTAAACTGCATTGCAAAAATGCAGCTCTGGTGTCTGACAGAGCTCAAGGTTAAAGGACAGAGGAAGAAAAAAAAAAAGTTTGATTTCCTGTGTTATAGTAAAAATCTTCCTAGAGGTAACTGTTTCTTGGGTTATGTTCTATTGCTAATACATTTCTCTGTGGAAGATGGTGCAGGTTTTTTTACACTGTGGTGTGTAGTAAAGATGCTCAGTTTTTGAATCTTTTCAGCCTTTTCTGACTTTTATTGTTCTTTTTTTTTGTTGGCTTTAAAGAAAGTTTCAGATAAATTTTCTGGCAATGCTGTTTCTATCCTGGAATTGTTGTTTGGATCTACCTGCTCTGGTGTCATTATCATTAAATCTATTTACATCCTGATCCGCAAATGTCACACGCTGATAGTTATTAAAACTGGAGATAGAGTCTGAGCAGCCTAGCAAAGAAACCAGTAGGAGATTAGCCTCTGTGAGTGCAGTTCCAGACCGGAATGCATAATTCCAGTGGAGATAAGTGACAAAAAATGAAAGGGAGATAAATTCAGTTTCAGTTCAGAGGCAGCGCTCCTACTTCAGATGACTCTAGGAGATAACTTGTTGGTTAATCGAAAGAGGTGCATAGCAAGACCTCTCTCAGCCTCTACTGTGAGCCTAGTAATATGACATCTTGCCTAGACATGTGCTCCTTTTGATTGCCTTGAGAAGAGCTCAGTCAGTGAGGACAGACATCTCTATGATGTTCCTGTTTGGTAACCACAGACCTCCAGGATTTGGTTGCTGCTTACACAGGGTGTGTTTCTCTCACAAAATATTTAGGGAGCAAGAAGTGCTTATATGTCATGTAGATGTTACTATCAGGATATCGAGAAGGGCTGATCACTACAGGGGCAAGGCACTGCTAGAGGAGAGGAACATACAGTCATTCTTGCTCTGCTATTACAGATGTTTGAGAGGCATGATGCACTGGTGTAGAGATCGTCACCTGAGAATTACAGTCCCCTGTTGTAGTCTTGACTGTTATACTGAATTGCTCTTTAACCTTGAGCAAAACATGCTCCTTGTCTTCTCTTTCAAACCTTGAACACTGCAAACAGCTGGGATTTGTTCCTGTTGCTAGGTGTGGAGTGGATATGTTTCTTTTAGGTGTTTACTCACCAAAGATGTCTTCAGAGTCAAGAGGAAGGGACGAGAACTTGTGGAGGAGAAAGGAATTCAGCTTTTAGGCTGTACATATCTCTCTGCATTGGCAATAGAGAGCCTGACCAACAGGAGCAACGGCCATCTCCAGCAGACATCTAAACTCTGGGGGACCAGGTGTCTTGCAATGAAGATGAGATAGAGAAAAAGTAATGTTTTCAGAAGCATGGGCAAACCCAGTCTCAAAAGTCAGGTATGCATTTAAAGGTAAGCAGAGGGAAGCCAGTAGGGTTCCTGGTAGTACCAGACAGCTAAGGAAAATGTTACTTACCTTCTGAAGGACTACCTGTATCTTGATGGATTTCAAATATCCTTACAAAAATTGGGCCATTAAATGATTTTGTTTTCTAAAATGCTGTTTCAGAAGTGAGTTAGGCATTTATTCTTGTAGGAGAAGACCGAAAGCCAAGGGATCGTGGTATTTAAGTGCCTCCTCCTTTTGTAAATGCTACCAGTAATCCCTTGGCCTCAGTTTCCACAGCTGAAAAAAGACTACGATGTACTGCCTACCTGCTTCCTGTGAGGACTTGGCTTTGCCATGGCTAATTCATTCCTGTGTTCAAAGCACAGTGGGTTGCAAAATTATGATTATTAAAGCCAACTATTAGAGTGTTGTCTCCTTTGAGAATATTGATTTAAACACATCTCTGTGTATTTAAAGTCTGAAGTGATATGATGTGCAAAGATCAATTTATTCTATGTTTGTATCTAATGAATAATTATGGAGTCTTCTCTGTTCTTTCTGTAAAGAATAAAAATAAATGTTTTAGATTGACAAAGGAAGTCCACCAGACCATGGTGCATCAGCTTCTAACTTTCTCTTCTTTTTCTGGATGTACTTTTTTCCTTCTTTTTTCCCCATCTGTGTTCTAGTCACTGCAGCAGTTTTTTTCCTACCTGCTAGCTTCTGTGAAAAAAAAAGTTACTTTTTCTTTTAAAAAAAACATGAAGATTACTGTAATTCTTATTGTTCCCTGAGGGACAACTATTTAAACTTAGAGTATGTTCTCTAAGGAGTATAGTGGTCACAAGTTTGGTCCTTCTAAGTTAACTTCATGACAATTTAATATTGGTACTGTTCTGGTGTGATAGAAGAGTAGAACCATACTTGTGATGGGGACTACTGAAGGAACATCTGCTGAAGGTCCTGTGGCTGCTTGCTTAAAGGCATCCATGACCTTATGTGAATGGCCAAGGATTCACTCCTGGAGCCTATTCTGTTTAGGAAAACAGTTTGTGTGGAGGATGAGGTATGCTGGTGAGGTTCAGAGTAGCTGTGCCTTAAAAGCTGAAGATCAAAGTTCCTGAGCCTGGAGGTCAGAAACTCACCACTTAGCTCAGAGTCATGGAATCATCTGTGGAACCTCTTTGAAAGGGGGATAGATGGTTACCAGCTCAGTCCGTAGAGTAGTTAAGGCCATGCATGTGCATATAAGACTCTTGTGGCTGTCCCTTGTGTTACCTGACTCCTCACCAAGGCTTTTTGCTTGTGTATTGATCAGAAAATTCTCTTTCTCTTACTCTTGAGGTGCTTGGATGAGGCTTCATGTTTCCAGCCTTCATTCTGGCAAGGAGAGTAGATGCACTGCAGTGTGTTGTGTTGCCCCTGTATCGGCTCTCCAGAGGAGCAGGGCAACTGAGAGTACTGTACCCTGCCTTCTCTCTAAATGTAGGTTTGTTCATGGCCAAGTTATTGTCCTCCTCTCTGTCCTTGTTCTGTCTCTTGCTATAGAGAGTACCAATAAACCCTGTGTTTCCATAGCTACATATCTTTCATATCTTTCATGTCACTGTTTTTGAGACCATGTCCCAAAAGGAAAGAGATTTATAAAAGAAGGGCATATGTCCAGCTGGGCACTCCCAGAGACTGTAAAGCTCCAGCTGCAGTGAAAACTTGCAGTCTCCATGAGCCTGAGTCTCAGTCTCCATGAGATCCTGCTGCCCTTCTGGGACAAAAATTACCAGATACATATGTATGGCCTCGTTAGTAGGGACGTAAAACCAGTATCACTAGGGGCTGACCTTTTTCTACAAAGCCACTTCAAAACCCTCTGAGATTGCAGACAAATGTTCTTGTTTGTTGTTGCTGGCCATGCTGCCTTCTCTGTGTTTTATGGCTTAGGCTGAAAGTAGATGTACAAGAAAAAGATAACCTGCTTCTTTTGAGTTGTTTAGTTCTGTATCCAGGACTTCAGGGTTCCCTGGGCAAAGGGTAGGCAGCTTTGAGAGATGGCATCAGACCTCTGTGGAGTTGATACAGCTGGGGCACAAATTCTCAGTCCAGCCTGTGTCCGCGCATGGAACTGGAGCTGATGTGGGCATCTTGTTTTTCTGAGAGGAAGGGAGAAGTTTGCGTTCAACTTAGGCTGAAGCCAAATTTAAAAAAGAAACAGAAACCCACCAAATATCTCTGCCTCCCAACCCCAGCCCCCTAACATTTTCTCAGCTGTCAACACTGTTTTGGCCAGCTTTCCTAACAACAATTTTGATCTACCCTTAAAGAGAAGATTTGAAGGATTGAAGTGCTCCTTTGGGAAATGAAAAATACTTTCAGGTCCAGTGAGAGCTGATTTGCTTTTATTAGACTCACTTCTCTGTTGAAATAAACTAGGGCATGATGTTGCAAATTGCATGTTACAGTATTACCACCAATAATGGCAACACTATTAATACAATGTCTGTAATTCACTGCATCGTGCCTCATTATTCCATCTCTATAGATTCTTGTTGTTGTGAGTGTAATCGTTTTTGTTGTATTAAATTAACTCTCTAAGAGGTCCAGCACTCCATTATATTCCCAAAAATAGAAGATAGTAAGATACACACTGCCTCAAAGGTGTTACATTTTTATTGTGAAGTGATAGATTACCTATTGGAATGCTTCCTGTTATCTCAGTGGAAGGATATGAGAAAAATCTCGCCTTTAAAATATTTCCATGGTATCACAATGGCTCTCAGATCTGCTGCTTTGTGCAGACCCTTTTGGGCCGGACACTGTAATTATGTTTTTGTCAAAGTAGTAGTTTCTTTGTATCTTACCGATTATCTGAAATAATTTTTATTTCTGCAGCCTGCCGGTTTTGTGTTAGCAAACTTGCTTGCTTTGTGTAAACAAACAGATGTGACCTGAAAGATAGTTTTGGCTCCACTTTTAGGCACTGGAATGATTATCTTTTACCTACTTTATATTGTGTGAATGCGTCCAACCTTTATTTAATACTCATTTCTTACATTAGGCAGCTGAGGTGAGTACAGTATTGCAGGTATATGTTAAAGGTGCTGTTGAGATGTTTGTACCTTAGTGAAATGCTCTGCAGACTGCAGTAGCAATATAAGGCAGGTACTTGGGAAGCTTTGGAACCAGCTGGTCTGGATGTAGCTAATGCTGGTCTGTGGCACATTCTGAAAATATGAATGTAGTCCATGTCTCAAAGTTTCTGGCCTACAGAGCTCTTTAATTTGGAGGTGGAGTTAAGGTTGAAGTTCAGAACAACTTGTATTATTTTTTAGCATTTATTTAATTTGAAATATATTTGTGTATATGTGGTGGTGTATGTTTTCATCACTGTACCAAGGTGATGCAATTGGTGAGACGTTTTGGTTTTAATACAGGTCAGGCCTATGGTTTCAAAAGTCTGCCTGCAACGTAGTTGAAATTCTTCTAAAGGACATGCATTTTCAACCTTTCCCCCATACTCGTTAGGCATGCTCTTGACATTTTCTTAGGGAATGATTTTCCCATAGGAAATTTCTCACCTGCAAAATCTCATTGTTGCTGGGAATCTGTACTGGAACACAGATCTCATCTCTATGCTCCCTTCTCCGGGTGAAGGACTGCCTTACCAGATAAGACCTGCTACATGAGCAACTGCAGAAAGGACAGAGGCAGCTAGTTTCTGTCAGTACTATAGTGTGAGACAGCCAGCTTGGAGCCTCTGACCCAACTAATTCCCAGGCTTTTCTGATGGGATTGTTGGAAAACCCTATTCCATGGGAAACTGGCATTTGTGTATTTGTTGGCTTTCTCCTAAAACATTTGAAAAATTAACTTTTTTTTTTGAAAAAGCTTGTGTTTTCTCATCAGATCTGGCTGTAATATAGATTTTTCTGCAAAGTGACAACAAGAATTCAGTTTTCACTTTCCCAAAGTTTTTTGATTTTTCCTTTATACATACCCTTTCTTATGTCACACTGACTTTTGTAACAGCAAGTTTCTTTTTTCTTCTTCATTTTCCTATTAAACTGTTTGGACTGCACATAAAACATTTACCATTGCATTTTTAGTTTAAAAGTAGGTAATTTTCTGATTTCACTGCATCTTTTCCAAAGTGGGGAGAACTCCTATTAACTTTCATGGACCAAATTATATAAGATGATACATACTGGAAGTAGCAAGGTACTATGAAAATAGAAACATAATGTATGCCCTATTAAAAAAAGGGCACCTGGTAACATTGCATCTTAAACTGAACATGGTGTTTCAACAGGACATGGCTTGCTAAGAGCTAAAGATGTCTTTGGTCTTTGACTTGGTTCTAGATTTGAAACATAAGGAAGTGTGTTCCCTTTAATCCATGTGAGTGCAAAACCCATGAGCTTGTAAGATTTGAAGCCTCTGCTAAAGCAAAATGGAAAATGCATGACCCCTTTAAGTATATGGAAGATTGCCCAAAAGCCTGTACTTAATAGTAGGTTTCTATGCATTATATGTATTCCTTCTCAAGTGCACGGGTTTTTTTAAAGATATAAAAGTCACTGTGGAAACCTGCTGCAACAGCTTTTAAGACATCAGCAATGTATAAAAGTCTTCTGAGAAGGGCTAGTGACAAATCAGGTGAATTAATTTGAATCTTCTGAGAATGGCAGCTGCAGACCTGGAAAGTAAGAGAGAACAGCCTACAACAATTAGTGGCTGTAATAACAGCCTTTGGGTTCAAAGAGGGCAGTGGGACCATTCCTCTTCTACAGAAACTACCAGTTGAAGTTTCATTTACCAACTTCATTTAATAATGAAACTTCCTGCAGCATCTTTAACAAGCACAAAACTTGTAAGGTGGAGGAGAGAGATCTAGCATTCAACCAGCTAAAGTTACTTTTTCTATGGAATAAAGGTTGGAGCCAGGAAGAAATCTGTATTTACTGCTCATTATTGTTTATGCATACTGCATCTCTATATGTAAAACAAGCGATCAATATTTAATGTTTTTCATCACTGAATGCTTGCAGGAGAAAGAGAGTTTCACTTACTTCACTTGAACAAATAGAGTTACCGTGGAATCCATCCCAAATACCTGAAATTGTTGTTCATTTTTAATAGCAAGCAGGACTGATATTAAAAATAAATAGCAAAGTAACTGGAGAAAAGTTGTCAGTTAACTTCATCACTCCTTCCCAGAGTTGAGTTTCTTCCTGTTTCAGTTTGACTGCAACTGAGGCAAGAACCAGATACGCTAATGACTTGCTGTACATTGGGAATATGGCAAGAAGTCCTCATTTGCAGGCATCAATGACTCATAAAGGAAATGCCATGATGCAAGGGATTATTCCTTCTTTCATTTATGGTTTGATTTCTGTCATCATTATTTGATAGTCATAAGCGTAGCTGGATGCCATTCAGGCTTTAAAAACAAAGAGAAGTGAGCCTGAAGCAAATCGCCTTGTACACTGGGGAAGTTCAGAACTGACTTCTCACCAGGCTTGCTTTTCCTTTTGGATGTGATTGGAGAAAAGAGTTTCCCTCACAGGAAAAACTAAATGTTTTGAGACTTCCTTTCAGCATACTTCAGGATGAAAGCAAACCCCTTGACTCTACTTGTTCCCTCTCCTCACTAGCCATGCTGTTTCCTACATCCCTTCACTGCTTCTCTGCATCAGTCATTGTCTTTTCCCTTTGCTCTCAAACATGTTACTGTCTCTCTCATGCTACCTTATTAAACATCCCCTACATCCCATCTGCTTCCATCACTGTCACTTCTTCTCTTGTTCCTGCCTCCCTCTGTGTTTCAGCTCCTCCAGCAAACTGTGCCACAGCACACTTTCTTAGCTGTTCATTTTCATGAGTACATTGTATCTGTCCTCTACGTGCTGTGTGGGCTTCCTGCTCAACACTGAGCAAGTTCATCCCAGCTGCTCTTTGCATCCTGAGCCTAGACTGCTTGAAGCTGTACAATAAAGGCCATGTTTCACAGCTTGGTTCCTCAGGAGCTTCTTACTGAAAGGATGGAGTTTCTCTTCATCAGAGATGGAGTTTACATCTGAGAGTGTAAAGTCAATACCTCCACCTTTCTCCCTGCTACACAGATCCAGAGATTAAAAAATGCCTCTAAAAGTCTTTTTCCCTACTGCAAGGCTTGTCTCTCTTATGTGATTGTCCCAGAAACACACAAGGCACAGAAGACCTTAAATACATCTAATAGGACTTTTGCAGACTAATTTTCCAATTGCAAAGGAAAAGTGACACAGGATATATGTGCTACCTTGCACCTTTTCTGCTCTCTTTTTTAGGAATGTTGTCAATGTTGTGACTTTTGGTGTTTTATACTGAAGGTCTGTACAAAGAATGCTGGGAAGGTAATTTGTTTTGGTGCTGTCAAGTGTTCTGTGACATGTTTAGTGGGGTTCTCGGGCACTTTCTGGATACATGTTCCATGGTGGACAGTGTTTACAAGAGAAAGACATGGATGAGTCAATAAAATTGTTCAATCCTCAGTCCCTAGATTCACAGGTAATGATTTCTAGTTGTACTGCTGCCTGCCATTTGGACATGAAGCTTTGATATTTTGTGGGAGAGAATACCACTAGAACAGCATAGCATGGCCAACTGAGGAGCAGTGTGGAGTCTTTTCCTCCATTGTGCTGCAGACTCTCCTTCAAAATTTTGATTCACTCTACTTCAGAGGCTGAGACAGAGGAGTTCAACATACAAAACTTCCTGGTCTTTTTCTGTTCTTGTTCTCCCCAGTGTCTGTCTGTCTTGCCTTTAGCAGACAAGTTGAGATAGTTGTCCTTGAAGACTCTGCCATCTCGTGGTGGTCTTCTCTGTTGACTGCTCCTTTACTGGGAGTTACCCCTTTGGCAGAATAAACCCAAACTGTGTTGTATGTGAGTGCCCCATGCAGAAGGTAAGACCTAACAAGCTAGAAGTTGGAGAAAGTTTGTATTATTCTCTCCACATTGCAGCTGAGAAGCTGAACTGCGGGACAGTGAAATACCATGCCTGTTTCTGCACAGTGAGCACTGTTCAGGAATGTGGACCCAACTGCCTCCTTTCAGCTCTAAGCTTTAGCTTCTATGTCATTTTCTCTCCTTCTCCCTCTTCCTCCATCTAACAGCTCAGCTTTTTTCATAAAGTAGGAAATATTTTCTGCAGTGTTGCAGTAATACATATCTGAAATTTGAAGAAAGCCCATACCCAGCTTTTCCTGCCCGATATTCTTGGCACCATGACATCATAACCCCTGCGTATCCTGTCACTAAAACAAATGTATGAAACAGTTCCACTTCTCCTCTTTAATTGGAACTAGCTTGTTTCAAGGAGCTGAAGAGGCAGACTACTTACAAAGGTTAGTGTGGAGAAATATATCATTGTCTTGCAGGATGTTCTAAGTGGGTCTCTTGAGTATCAAGGTCAGAGTTTATTTAGCAGCAAGTTCTACTGGTATGAATCATCAATAGTGTTTCTTACACAATTTATCAATGCCTGGCAATTATACTTTATTCTCTAAAGAAATTCTACACTTTTTCTCAGGAAATGGTGCATATTTTTAACTCTTCATTGTCCTTTCCAAGTATAATTCTCAGTTTCTTTGATGCACAAGAATGGATATGAGATACCACTGTGTGCTGTTGAGCAGGTTTTAAGTCAAAAGTCAGTTCTGTATCAAAACCGGGACTTCTTCAACAGCAAAGTCAATTGAGACAGAATTAATTTTCAGTAAAATCCTGTTTTTCTTGATTTTCTGTGCTTTAAAAAACATGATCTTGGGGCAATAGAATGTATAATAGTTTTTTTAATTTCTAATGGGGGAAAAACCTTCTTTTACACTGGGAAATGAAATAATTTTTTCAGCAGCTTAATCCATGCTTCAGTGAAATTGATGAACTAAGTATTTCTGAAAATTCAGGATGTTTTTTATCAGTTTGGTGAATGAACTCAGAAGAACGAACCTCTGTTAACTGCCAGACTAAATGTGGCTGGGCTGTCCTGGATGAAACGGCTTTGAAATTCCAGCTGCTGGCACCTGCTGTCTTTAGAAATGAGCTAAAGCACTTGAACTGAGGACGGATCCAGTAAGTGCCAAACATGGGCAGTAAATCATGAACTCTAGCTTACTGTGTAGCTAAGAGGTTTTTCCACAGTTAAAGGAGTACTGAGAAACAGAGCAGGTAGTAAAGTTACTGGCAGCATTTTGCACACCTGTAATTGCTTCTTGGACTATAATTCACCATCTCTCTAAAAAAAAAACCAACAAAACAAACCAAAACCCAAAACCAAACCACACAAATAAACAACCACCACCACCCCCCCTTGATTACTGAGTAGGGGAGAGACAAATTTTTCAAAAAAAGTTGTTGTTTCTTTATACAAATAATACCCAGTCTCACTATCTTCACCTTTTGGTAGCCCTAGTACATAGTACTTGTCTGTTACACACTGTGCCTGTGAGACAATGCTCCCAGACAAGCTGCTGTGCTTTGGTGGAGTGCTATGACCTGTACGGAACATGGTGAGGATGCATGCAGCCTTATGTTGCATTTCTGGAGCCACTTGGTGTTTCCGATACACCTGTCCAGTCAGAGCTTCCCATTGTTTCATCAAACACTTTATTTCTTGCTTCTGTGTTCTTACAGCATCAGAAGAACATGACTTACCTAAAATACTAACCACCTGCAAACTCATCCCCCAACAAACCATTTGTTTATTTATCATGTCTGACATTTCAAGCTTCAGAATGTGTCTTCAATATTTTCCCTGCAGTTAGGCAGACTAGCTATTTCCTTTTTGGGAAAAGCTCAGATTCCCGTGTAACTGAATTCCAGAAGCTAGGTCTTCAGTGCAAATACTAAGGATGACAAGGTTCCCCATCTTTATGTGGAGTGCCTTTCCCAAGCTGTGCCTTGAGCTGTGGCTGAAGTTTCCCAAAGTTATCTGTGGAGATAATGAATGCTGCAAGTTAGATTGTGTCTGTATATGGTGGAGAAGCTCTCGGTCCCAGAGAGCTTATGTAGTTGAGATGATCAACGAAGCAAATACAGGTATGAAAATACGGAAATGACTGTCATGTTAGTGGCAGAGCTACAGACAGTCGTTCCTTATCCATTGTGCCAGCCTTAAAGCTGGACCTGACCGAAGAAGCTGTTGTGATGTGGTGGGTGCACAGTCAGGGCAGAGCCAGCATTCAGACCTTTCTATCAGCATGTAGCTGAGAGTAGAGTTGAGCTGAGAGCAGAACACTCTGCCCTGCACTTAAGGAGCTTCTTTGTGTTCACTAGTAGCAGGGGGCTATGCTGCCTTCTGATCTTTCCTCTGTTATTTGGGATTCAGAGGAGTGTTGCTAGACCACAGTATTAAGTGCAGCAAGTCATCCAGAGCTGCACTGTGGATTGGGCTACAGGGCGAGAAACTCACTTCCATATTCTGCATGAGCTCTGCAGGTTATGGGGGGCTTTGCTGAGAAGTACATGGGGTGGGAAAGGGAGATGCAGGGGGGCTGTGACTGTACTTCACTAGGTATCCAGTGGGGAGATTGGTTTCTGTTATAAGCCATCAGGAAATAATAACCTCACTGGAGCAAGAGGAAAGGGGGAGAGAGCTGTGTCACAGGAGTCGTGAGATCTACACATCTCTTTAATGTAGTCATTTCACTTAAGTCAGCACAGAGGAGTGTGTCTGCCCATGTATTTTGGTCAAAAGTGGATTGTTTCAGTTTGGAAGACATATACTTGGAGCTGATTTGTGAACTGCGCTTGGACACCCACTTTTTTTTGCACCCACTTGATTGAACAATGTAATATTTAATCAGAAGTAAAATCAAACTGGTACCACTGAGTGTGTGTTGGCAGACACTGGACATGTCTTCTCTGTGCACAAGCTGTGAAACAGAAATAAGGAGTTAGATTTTACAGACTTATCACCAAGTCTGGACGTAGTATAACCATGTCAGCATAGCACTAAACCTGGTGTAATTACCCTGGCCAGGAGGCAGTTTATTTTCTTTGGCTCCGTGCCATGCCGTCAGGGCAGTATTGAGCTAACTATTGAGCTAGCATCTCCTCAGTGACTGTGTTGTGCAAGATCAGAGTTCAATGGTGTGAGGGTTTGTTTTGTGGCTTTTTGGGTTGTGGTGGTGGGGTTGGTTTGTGGGGCTTCTTTTGTTACTGTTTTTTTAAAATGTGTTATGGTCAGTAAAGGAGGAGTCTTTTCAGTGCTCTTGGCTTCAGAGCTTGCTATGGACCTTGTTCTCTTCATCAGAACAGGCCAGTGTGTTCAGGCTATGATAAGAACGCAGCTGCACTGAATTTTTGGGGAAGGCTTTATGAGAAACCTAAAGTAATGATTTTCACTTTCGTACAAGGCAAGGAGGCTGTACATGTGAGAAAAAACTTTTAAGAGGAAGAG
This sequence comes from Pygoscelis adeliae, assembly GCF_000699105.1. Taxonomy (NCBI): domain Eukaryota; kingdom Metazoa; phylum Chordata; class Aves; order Sphenisciformes; family Spheniscidae; genus Pygoscelis; species Pygoscelis adeliae. Next base: position 384,899 of record NW_008824050.1, read on the forward strand.
GGAAGAGCTGCACCTTTTGAGGGGGTCACAGGATTTTTCACATAGAAATGGTAAAACTGGTTCTTCTAGGATGCTCCAGATACACTGTGTAACACCCCAGTCTCCAAGGTAGAAGGTGTTGAGGTATCGTGTAGCAAATGTCCCATCCCAGATTAACCTGCAAGCTTTGGGTACACAAAGGACAGAAGGGTCTACTAGGATACCACACTGTTTGACAGGCATTCATGAATTAAAAGAGGGTATATTTTGTTCTCATGCTTACCCCCCCCCTTTTTTTTTTCCAGAAAAAATATTATCATTAGAAGGGAAATGGTGTTACTCGGTGGAAAATGTCCTTTTTATTTTACTTGGTTATGAGATATTGAGCCTGCTGGTTGCCTTTCATAGAGTTTATTAAAGCTGATTCTGGTTTCATCAGAGCCTGCAATAGCAGAAGGACTTAGGCTTATTTTTTGTTTATTTTTACTGGGAATTCTTAGAAAATACATACAGTGGTCATATCTGTGAAAGTACTGCAGGTGGCTTAAACGGTTGTCGTGGTTTAACCCCAGCAGGCAACTAAGCACCACACAGCCGCTCGCTCACTCCTCCCTGGTGGGATGGGGGAGAGAATCG
>NW_008824050.1:391556-423887 GCF_000699105.1 Pygoscelis adeliae
GCCAGCTTTCCCCCAGTTTATGTACTGAGCATGACATCACATGGTATGGAATGTCCCTTTGACCAGTTTGGGTCAGCTGTCCTGGCTGTGCCCCCTCCCAGCTTCTTGTGCACCTCCAGCCTTCTCAGTTGGTAGAGCATGGGAAGCTGAAAAGTCCTTGGCTAGTGTAAGCATTACCTAGCAACAACTAAAACATCGGTGTGTTATGAACATTATTCTCATGCTAAATCCAAAACACAGAACTATGCCAGCTACTAGGAAGAAAATTAACTCTATTTCAGCCAAAACCAGGACATAAACTTACAAACAGTGCTTCTGCATGCAGCAGGAACACTGATAATCCAATTTCCATCGCATTCCTATAGGGTAAATATACCCTTCTCTTTCTCAGATGACTGGAATTCCGGTAGGTACGGGTTTTGCACTGCAAAAGCTGAGTGTACTTTCATCAATGCAGTAATAACAATGCAGGGAAGCACTGTATCAAAGAGGAAAAGAGAAAGAATGCTTTATAGAAAAGATAAACACCCAAGCAACAAGGCAAGAGGCTGACATAAGCTCATATCTTTGCTCAGCAAGCTGTGTAGACACCTACAGTCTTCAAGCAGGCTAGACTGGTTGGAACTTGTTCCAGCATCTTACAAAGCCAGAAGGAAGTCCTCCTATTGAATTTAGTGGAGAGCAGATTAGGCTTAACAGTTAACTGACTAATTATTCCATACTCAGGGAGATGCCTAGTACAGCTGAGTCACTGGATCAAAACAATCTGCTAAAACTAGTAAGTATTGATGGTGATGCAAAAAACTAGACCGAATGCCAAAGCTTTCCAATTAGGATTCTGACAGAAATGTCTTTGTTCTGATCCTAAGGAGACAATTCTGCTTAGTCTAGCTACACACACAGGTTCTCAGCCTCTCAGTCATCCTCCCTCCTCCTTGGCTGTTGCTGCATTCATGGACTTCCTCTGAACTTCCCTTTTGGCAGTTCTACTATCAGACCACAGCATTTTCATTTGTTTCTTAGGCCAAAATTTCCCATGACATCCGAAACTGGAACATTTCTCTTTCCAGATGCTCACTACTACTCTAAAACAGTCTGTACAGATTTTGAGTAAGGAAATAAGATGACTGATTTTCAAGAAACATGACAGCATTTTCTCAAAGAGGCTGACCCTGCCTTGAGGCACAGCAAACCTAATTTCTTGATTAAACAGCAGCACAAGTATCTCAGGGTTTATATTCTTCTGTTGGATTTTAAATACACTACCAAATGGGAAATGGGGAGAAGGGGGATCCCTATTCTGTTGCTTCTTCCTCTTTCTTTCCCTTCCCTGACTCCTCACCTTCTAACACACAAGTATTTTGTACTATTCTCCAAGTGAGGACTGTGAACACCGGTTTGCTCATGAAGGCTCCAGGTAGAAATTAACATGCCAAAAGGTATATTTACCTGAAGGCTAATTCCAGGAAGCATTCTGCCTCAGGGCAGCAGTGAAGCATGTGCCTGTCCCAAAAGACATTGGTATATGCTTCAGTGACTTTCTTACACTGAGGTTTGAAAGATATAATCTAGAAAGATTCTCCTGCCCATATCTAAGTCACTTTCTTAACTGGCAAGGGGTATTTGCTATTTCAGTGTGTATTCCCATCCATAGCAGGTTGAGCTGGATTCTTTTTGAAGAATTCTTCTTTCTTTTTCCAGATACCACACAGGATGGAATCCTTGAACCATCTGTATACAAGAAGTGAACACATGGGAAGAGTTTGTGTTCTAGCTCCTTAACCCTACTCCAGCAAAAGGCAACTATTTTAAGGATGATCCACTTTTTGGGAGGAAGAGTAGGACTATCTGCATTGCAATGCAGAGACAAGGAGACTGATTTAATGGAACATTCTATTCAGTATTCATCTAAAAAACTGTAATGTAAGAAAGCACATCTCCCCAAGAATAATCTGTGAAATTTATTTAAAATGCATTTGAGAATGGTTACAATCACATTTCTGAGCCTCCTACCGGTGGCAGCTATCAGGATGAAATAGCATCAGTGACATGAACAGCATGACAGCATTATGTAAGAGATTATGAAGCAGTTTCAAACATGCTTTGATACCGCATTAACAATCAGTGGGAAAAACTTTGTTTAATATTTCAACAACATGTTTAAAAGTTAAATACTTTCATTCCTCTCATGGTGCAAAAGCCTGAGCAGTACAGAGACCGGAAAAGAAGAGGGAGACGTCTTTTGCCTACAATGTAGGACTATCACAGAAACTTTATCAAAAAACATCCTTGCATTCCGATAAGATGGCCAGCATCAGCAGGAGACCTGACTTGCAGCCATTTCCAGTGCATTTCCTTATGCGTACATGTTGCTTTCCCTTTCATTCTCATGACTTGAAAATTGAGTTTTGGGTGTAGGCAAAGTGAAGCAAATTTATAAGGCCCAAATGGGGACAGAGAACCTACGTCTAGGCTCTGACATCCTCTGGGTCTTGGCCCCAGCCATGGACAAAATTTATTTCCTCCACAATCTGCAGCTCTCAAATGAGAAGGGCTTACTCTCCCACCTCAGGAAAAACCTCAGAACAGTAACAGGGTAAGGCCTAATACTAATACTCACAACTCCTTGGGGAAGACGGGACAAGAAAATGTACCCCTTGAAACACATTGGGGACAAATCAGCCAGGTCCCTGCTTAGAGACTGCAAAACCATAAATCAGCCTGGATGAAAGTGAGGGGACCATGGTTCCTTTTAAAGATGCTATTTCTCCACAGACACAATGTCAATACAGGGCAAATATTTAATTCACTTATGATGTTATAAACTCCTCCAAATATCCTCTGCATTTCTTTTAACTCAAGGCATGCTTCCCATTCCCAACCATTCCTTCTGTTTTCCAGGTGCTCTGTATTTCAAAATGAAAGCACAGAAATACTCTGAAAATACAGACAGACTTCTAGAGGAGTAATGAAGCTCAAATGTAAGCTATGAGTCATGGCAATGCTCCACATCATTTCCTACAAACACCAGATATGATGAGAACAGTTCATTCTGGCCTCAGTATATGTGGCCTTATCCAATGTACGTATGATGGTCAAGAGTATCCCCATGGTATCTTTCAGTGAATGGACTTCTTTTCCCGTCATCTCTTTGGACTGATCCCCTCATTCTAGAGGGTAAGTACATATTCTCCCAGTATTTTAGCCATATGAAAGACAGTATCTATTTCAAAATGGTGTCAGACATTTTAAAGCACCCTGATAAGCTGTATCACATTTTAAACCATTAGAGTTGGCTTCCTATCCAGCATTTCATAACAAAATGAGAGCAACATACAGATTAACAATTGGGATTTTTCTGCTATTGTGTGTGAGTAAAAATCAACCAATGAACATACTCTATCAATAAAGGAAATTGTACCACTGTCAGGACACATCTTGGGATGCAAAGGATCTTCCAAGTCTGTTCAAAAACTTTAACATATCTGAAAAATTGTTTCTCTCCTTGGCATAAATCTGGCAAAGTAAATTAGTGCTATTAGTGTGAAGTGCACAGAATTTATTTCATTGAAGCTGCCACTGGAATTGTGATGACTAGGACAGAGAACTACCTACTATAGAAGAGGTCATAGGTCTGCAAGTCTAGATCCTGGTGGGGATTAGGGAACACCACTGCAAACTTTCCCCTGTCATTTGCTCATGGAAACCCAGCCCCATCTTCTCAACTATATTTGTCATACTTTATTCTTGCACTCTATTAATCAAAATCATCAGTCACAAAATCATCATCACATTGTTGTGCAATTAACTAAGTTCAGATAATTTAGGTAATGACTGCTATATTATTTAGGTGTTCTTACTACAAGGAGATATGTGAACAGTCGATTTCCTGATGAATGTTTAATACATTTCTAATAGGTAGTTTATGCAGTTTTTGATGGCACACTAAATCATCCAGTATTTAACTGTGGCACTGAGATTGATTCAGCTTTGCAGTGGGAGTAGAACAGCTGAATACACACAAGAGTGTCACCAAAAGCTGAAAAATGGATAAGTTAAGATATAATGCTGCTGTGCTAGACCTTAAAAGAATATGGAATTTTTTCCTATAAAACTGAGATCTGGTAGGGTAAAGCAACTCGCTGGATCAAGGTATTGAGGCTTGGCCAGGATTCTGAAGTGCTCCTGTTTTCTTTCTCCCCCCCCCCCCCCCCCCCTTTTTTCCCTGCCTGTCCATTTTGAGATACCTTCTATTTTCTGCAAACTGAGCTTCTTTTGACCACATCCCAGGTAAGACACATGTAACTGTTACCGTAAAAAAAAAAAAAAAGTGTTACTTGGCACCTCCTACAAGTCATGCCAGTGCCTTTAACTACTTCTATCTCATTTGGGTAGTTGGAGGCAGAAAAGACTAGGCACCAGGACTATTCTCAACCACCAGCACAACAACACGGCACTTCACAAAAAGGAAGCCCTCTCTGTGCAGAAAGAGTATCAGTTGCACACAGTCTCACACCGCACACTGCCCCAACCCGATCGGCATCCAGGTAGGGACACAGGGTATCCCAGCACAACTTTTTACCTTCAGCTCAGAACACAGTAATTGAGATGACACCAGTTCTGCTCTGCTCCAGGTGAACTTGAGCAGAAATCATTTATGTCTTTATAATCTCATATCAGCAGGCAAATCCTGGGTTACTTTCCAGACTGCTGGATGGGTATGTCCCAAGTCCAGTGAATAGGCTGATGGCACCAGACAGATCTGTTTTCCATCTCTCTCACTGTCTTGCTGCTCAAAGAGATTTTGCTGCCTTCCACCACCAGTGTCTGTCTCCCTGCAGCCTGGCTTGCTCCCCATGCAATATCCCGAGCAGACAGAAGCATCGGCCCAGTCACTTAGCTAGAAGCCTCCAACTTGCACTTCTTCCATTTTTCCATCCTGATTGTATTAGGAGCTCAGTGCCCCAATGGTTTCCAAGAACCACTTTTGTTTGTCCCTAGTTCTCTCCACATCCTATGAAGAAAGCCCAAGCCCTCACTCAGAATTAAGGATTTCCTTATGCAGCAATGCCCTATGCATATCCCAACATTTATGTGCTGCAGCTAAACATAACTATCCCCTTGAGCAAGGGCCACATCCTGAGAGATATTTAGATACCAAACTGTTGCCTATTTATTTGGTGCCTCAATATCTTAAAGAAAATACCTCCCCCTAACTATCAGGGCACAGATATTAAGCTATGCACTCCTACTGATTTCACTAGGAGCTCTGTACAGTAAAGCCTTCCGTCCTCTACTGGCACATTTTGTATTTCTCTCCTAGGGAGCTCAATTGAAAACGTCAGTCATCCCCCGCTACAGAAAAACTTTGACACTCTAGGTTTAGAGAATGCACAGAGAGAATCTATAATTATTTATTCATTTATGTTTCTTTTATTTTTCATCCTTTGATTTCTGAGAATCACCAGCTAGATTTCCTGGCACAATAATTATAAATACTTCATGATAGTGTATGGATGTAAAAATTCTATTTGAAGTTTTGATGGGAGTCTGTGATGAAATGTAGGTGCGTTGTTTTTACTCATCTGGGGACTTCGATGCCACAGTAATTTTCAGAGGATAAAACTTCTGCATTTACACATTACTTCCCACTTTCCTCATTATGTATCATTCACTTTCTCAGCTCAGAGTGCCATCTCCCAGCAGAAAATTCCACCAATGGTTTTAATGTGGTGTATACACTTAAAAACTACAAGGAACAGAGATAGGTTCAGCCAGACAAAGGACATATACTTGGCAAGAATGCACACATATGAAAGCTTATTGCAGCACTAGCAACATCAAGCAAATGACAAGCTGAAAGCTACCTGTAGCACTGACAAGCAGAGAAGGCTGTACAGCGCAAGAGTGCAATGTAGTCCACTCTGTACACAACTCCATTGAGAAAACAAACAATTTCCAAGACCAACCTGCTGGTTAGCCCTAAACAAGTCAGTGCAAAGGTCTATACTTCTGTTTCCTCCATTTTCTCTGCTAGTCTCTAAAGGCTGAGTGACAGCATTCTTCAATATGTGCCACATAAAACACAAAACAAAGTACTCATGTTAGTTGCAGCCCCTGAAACAGAACTATAAAGCTATCAGCAAGGCAAGGCTGGTTTCCAGTTCTGAATTTCAAGTTGGAACAGCATGGACTACACTTGGAACTGGAGTGTATCACCTCCCCTGCACAGCTCTTGCAAAGGGCATGCAGCAATGTTGAGAAGAAAACTCATCCTACAGGAGCAACTTGGACTAGAAAAATACAGCAAAACAGTGCAAAACCAACAGCCAGGCAAATGCAATATGGAGGAAGTTACAGAACATGAACCATATAGAGAATGTAAACTCCTACCCACTTGTCACTGAAAAATGCATACAGCAATTAACACTATGCTGTAAAGCCTGTAATTCAAAGATACAAGAGACTCAGGTTTTAGTCATGAGCCCACTTACACAGCTGAGAAATGTTACCTAACACAGAGCAAGATCATGCTTAGCAGATGCAGCGCAGGAAGAAAGCAGCAGAGATCAGATGGGCAAGGACAGCATGCTCAGAAACTGAGCCAGTTCTGGCTCTAATGGTTCTGCATGTACAGCTTAAGCTGAACCCGAAAGAGAGGTGACTTCCCTATAAACCAGGAAATCCATTTACTGACTTGCACACATAGTCGCCCATCTTCTTTCAGAAGCAGCCTTTTGATAGGATGCTGTTGAAACCTTGAGATGAACTGAAAAGTTGAAATGCAGCCCCCAGCCCCTATGTACCTTTTCTTTCCCATACCATACTAACACCCATTCATCAGGCTGCTAAGCAATCTTCGCAGATCATACAAGCAAATGGCTTGAAGTAGGTAATCTGGAAGTATCAGGAAAGCAGGCTTCTGAAGTAGTAATATCAAAAGCATTGGCAGCAACAAATTGTAGTAAAAGGAAATGTTATCTTAAATAAGCACAATGATGCCAGGGATTTCAGGAAAAGAAAAAAACCTCAATTTTATTTCAGCTTCTCAAACATCACATCAGCAATTCTGAGGCAGAGACTAAAGTGTATCTGTAACTAGCTTTATCTTTCTTCCCACAGTTAAAGATTTTATTACAATTGTCACCTAAACTTAGAAGTTCATATTTACATTTTACTCAGTGCTTGTGATTTGTTTACAATCCTGGCATTTTCAATCCACATTCCATAAAATATGAAGACAGAAAGAGATAGTGTACAACCAACTACAGAAACTTTCAAGCTGTCCATGTAAGCTCCACAAAAAGGCAGCTAAAGTTGCCAGAGTTCAAATGCTCACAGAAAGAAAGATGACAAGAAACAGCCTTGCTCATCTCATGAATAAATATCTCCTTCTACTTCCTCCCTGAACTGATCCACCTCAAATGTGCTTTTTAGGTTTAACTCAAGAAAACATATCTGTCATTTTTAAACTAAAATAATAAAAACAGTTCCTCCTTTGAAGTCTTCACTAGCATGCATTATATCCATTTCCTGCATGGTAGCGGCACTGACATTTTTAGATTTTCATGATTATGAATGTCAAGCTCAGAAAAAAGTAAAAACCACAATGAGTTGATTCCTTTCGAAAACATTCTTTAAAAATAAAAGACAGAGAAATTCTGATGAGAGTGGTGATAAAGCAGCCAACTCTTGATCAGAGTAAGAAGTATTATGCAGAATGGAAAATGGAAAGCCATATAAAAAGACCTTTAAAATCATACAGCCAGTTGCAATCCAGGCTGTGGCTGGTGAATTTCTTAAGTGATGATTGCTTTCTGTCTGAGTCAGGAAAACTACACATTCAATCCCATATGCATAAAGGATGGAAAAATCAGAGGCACTTTTCCTTATAAAGTACTTGATTCATTGGACCTTTACATAATTCACTGCACTGAACTGAAAGTGCAGAGGATATCCAGAGAAGTGTCATTCAAGTCATTTTCCATTGCCCCATTTGTAAAAGGGTTCTTTAAAGGGATTATGTAAATTATGTGAATATGCACACACACTTATGTTTGGACACAAACCTCTGCCATTTCTGAGGCACACGTACTCTTTCACATTTTTTATTTCACGAAGAACACAAAAACACTACTGCCAAGTTTTCAAGTCATCGCCACTGCAAATGAGCTTTTTCCATTTGATCATTAATAAAAAAAATACAAATGGTAATGGAGTACATGCTACTTTCACCCCTTTTAAAAATACCTTTTACTTGATGCATTATGTTTTGATATATCCCAGTCAAATTAAGCAGAGGCTGGCAACTACATATGGCAATCTGATTAATGACATAATATGATTTATGTGCTTCATTTTAGTACATTGGGTCATTCTGATTTTTTTAATATATTCCTGCAGATGTGAATGAGCACCACATTAAATCCTGCCTCAGACAAAAATCTCCCATTGAGATTGAAATGACTGAACATTTTCATTTAATGGGGATTGTGTAAGGGATTTGGGTTAGATTTATTCTTTTTTAAGGCAGCCCAAGTGCCATCTAAGGGAATTTTCAGAAAAGTCGATACTAGCAAATACCAGACATTTTAAAGACACTATATAGCTATAAAAGTGCACATGTAGGCACATGAAACCTACAGAAGATCCAGACCTTTTCAGATTTGGCAGTTCTCTGGGGCTATGCCAGTCTGCACCAAGGTCCACTGAGATCAGTTTACCACAGTGGAGGTTTTGATGCAGGCCCCAGTACGTTTTCACATTTGCACAAGCAGCAGAGCCAAAGAACATGCATTCCAGACAAAGATGCGATTCCAAATCACTCTGCATCAAGATCAACTGTTGAAGGCATGGAGGCAGAACCATAGTCCCTTTGTATTGCTTTCTCCTTACAGCAGGTACTAATAGCACAAGAAGAAACTACATGATCCAACATCCCTCTCCATCCCTCAACCACTTTCAGCAACTGCTTATACTACACACAAGTAGGAACCTGTCTGGATTGAATGAAATGCTTCTTTATACCATTGACTGTCTGGAATGTTGAGGGTCAATCAACTACAAGCCATAACTTAGGGCAATGTAACTTTTTGCCATGAGAACCTGTCCAGAATCTTTTTTTTTTTAAGTTATTATTATTTTTAACAAGTCCGCAAAACTGAATGAGAAGAAAATAGTTTTCTAGTCCTTAAAATAGTTCAAACTGCAATATTACCTTGGAGCCTTCTGCTGGCCCTAATACTGCTTCTTCTCATATCAAACGATGAACAGAATTAGGCCATTACTGAGAGCTTTGAAAATCCAGCTCACTAACGACTACTTGATTCATGCAGCTTCTTTCCCATTACAACAGTTTCAGAAATAATATGAGAAAGTGAGCTAAAAAGAGAGTATAAACACATCATCAAAATATTTGTTGAAATTCTGAAGATTTTCAACAAGCCTGTATAACCAGGGGGGTAGAAGGAGACAACAGGCTAAAATGCAACTATAGCATTTCATTTACATATTTTTTTCAATAAATATGTGTTTTGGTCAATTGCAGATATTTCTATTTTAAAGAAACATGATGTCACAATATCCTTGTATTATTCCTGCAGAAGCTTTTTATTGTATCTCTTTTCCTTGTAGTTTTAGGCAATGTTTAGGCCTGTCTGACACTAAAGACAATTCAATTCATTAAGCTTAATTATAAGGGATTGGAGTCAGGGATTAGTTTATTGCTTAAGTGTACACAGTAATTATTACTGATGTTAAGAAGGATATTTAGTCACTAAGAGGCTCCTACTGCGTTATTGCTGGTGGGACTGGCACCAGATTACCAAAGTTGTGTCTTCAGGGTTCATCAGCATCACACAGACATATGGCATTTTTTTCATTCTGTTTCTTTCTACATTTTTTACTTTCCATTGCTTTGTGGACCAACAGAGAAAAGAAGGGAGCAGGGCTGTTTTTCTCATTTCATTGGGGAAAATGAGCAAACACCACTGAGACGCAAGCAAGTCTCAAAACACAGCAGTTTGTCTCAGGACTTCTAACTCCAGCAAGTCCAAAGAAGCAACTCACAAAGATGCTTAAGAGGAAAAGTAAAAACTGACTCACATTTCTTCATTCTTAACAAGCCAATATGGAATTTGCCGTTTACAGCCTGAAGTGAAGACTTGCTGGGCAGTTTCCCATTCTCCACACTACTGAGATTACTTAGCCGAGAGCCAGGCTGCATTGTCCCTCCCGTCCATGAGGTCCCTCAGACCATGTCCCTCATGGTCTTCACACCAACTCCGGATGTTTCTGTCTAATTCTACTACAGTTGATCAGTCTGGTGCAGGAAATACTGGCAAGAGAGTCTCCAGACTAGGAGACTCTAGGCAGTCATACTGCCTCATCCCAGTGGCCTCCTTTCAGTCTGCGAACCAGGCCACGTGACACTGAAGCAATCCTATTTTTGGTTCCTTGTTGCTGAAATGCCACTGCTAACAACCAGCAAAACCATCCCTCTCCCCTTGAACTTTTCAAATTGTATCTGAACTCTTTTACCAGTTCATTCCCTATCATTAATAAAATTATTTGTTTTTCCTATTTTGCCTTCTTTCAGTACTTTCCCCTCAAAAAACCCAACACACTAGGTAGTCAAAGCAATACAATCTTTTCTCCAATTCATGTTATTTTGGACTGACTGGTAAAAGCTGTGATCTCTTACTGACTGGATGCACCTGGTTTAATTAAAGGATGAAGAGACATGTCGTATCAGGAGGGACAACTGAAAAGAATTACAGCAGCTAAAAGCAACATCTGCAATGTCTCAGCAAGACCAAAACTTTGGACTGTTGAGCAAGCAAGAGGCTACTGTGATATTTTGCAGTGGGGATCACCCGTCAGGAATCTAAAGTTCACCTCCATTCAAAAAAATATTTCCTTTCCTCTGTCATAACAGAAAGTAGCAACTCAAAATAAGTCCTTCCATACCCTAGAACTTCCAAAGTGTTAATAAGAAAACCATTATGATTTTGTCTTTTTTTTTTTTTAATAGAGTGATGTAATATATGTCCATTTCAAAGGGCATACCAACACAGAACTTGACATGCCCTATTTTGTCTTGTCTATTTTTAAGTAAAGTTGGTGGACACTGCCCTGCTTTATACCTAATAGATATACAAACCTGTCATGTTCAAGACAGTAGGATTGTTTTTATAAACTCTCTCTCAAAAAAGAAAACTCTATCATTCCTGAAAACAGTTATGTATGTTAATAGTCTAATACAAAACTGAAAGTGCATCACTGTCACATAATCACAAGGGAATAGAAATGCAGAATTAAGGGTGAGGTTAATTGTGGGGTGTGTTCTCATGGCAGGTAATGCTGCAGCTCACTATTCCTGAAATATATTACAGAAGTAGTGAAAAAACAAGAATGATACTTTTACTCAACTGTTCATCATAAACTCACTTGGCTGGTAACAAACTGTCTGGAATGTGTTATACCAAATGATGGTAAGCCACTTTACAGGCAAAAGTATTATAGAGCCCTTACAGATAGCTTTCCCTATGAATGAGAGGTTGCTTACTTGCTTCATTAAAAAAAAAAAAAAAAAAAATTGCAAATACGGAAAAGGAAAATAACTTACAACCAAATAGGTTTTCACATTTATGAAACATTTTTAAAAAGAGTATTTTTAATTTGGATGTACATAAAGAGTTCAATGCTAAACTAAATCTTGGTTTCCTTAAGATTCTTTAACTGTTTCTGAAAGCTTTGTTCTGTCTAAATCATTTTTAAATCACAAAAAAAAAAATCCTGTTTAATGCAAGCAACTAAGATATTTCTAGATTATTTCCTTCATTTTATTTCTATCAGCTTAGCTCTCTAGTCACTTCAGAAGATATCCCTCCCCTTTTGGGGAAGAAGAAATAGTACAGACAAATTCAGAAGCAGAAGACCTAAGAGAAAAGGGCTAAATATCAGGAGTCTTGGTCTCATTTCCCTTTCCCCAGGGGCTGAGCACTTGTGTATACTACGTTTTTCACTGCAGATTGATCATGCAGCTTCTCAGGAGCCCATGAAACGGCCTAAACCATGCATTTGCCAGCCACAGGAGGAGACTGGTGATTCTTACCAGAGAAAGCTGAAATGGAAACCCAGACCAGTTATTCCTTCTGCTGATGTCAGGAAAATTGCTTGTAGGGGCTGTTCTGAGGGTCCTACTGCTATCTTCTCCCCCTCAAAACTAGCTGCAGTTTGCTATGACTCCATCTTGGCTTTGGCAGGGGCCATTAGCATGGTTTTCCCAAAATCCAGAATAAGGAAGGAAGACAATGCAAAGGCTGTGGCAATTCTTCTACCTACTCTGTCTCTGGCCAGAGCCAGCCCTTCTTCCCTGCACTTTTGCTAAATATCAAACTTAAGTGCCTGACTACAAAAACGATGTGTCTTTGGCAGGCATGTTATTTTTCTTTAGTCTTCTGGAAATTAAGCTAATTTATTTATTATAATAAAATATTTTTTATTTAGCCTAATTAGAGAAATGCCAAATCAGCAACAAAAATATTGCTCTGGGGCAAAGAAAACTAATTGCTCATAAAATGGCTTCTTGCAAATAAATAAATAAATAAAAATTTAAAAAGATAAAAAAGAAAAACCAAGTTTTTATAGAGCAGATTCCTTCTTTCTATGTTTTATGAGAAACTAAGCAAGCCAGTAAAGCTCAACAGGAAGCAGAAATCACACTTCTGACAACTGTAGCAAGAAATTCTCTATTGCAGGGAGTTTCTCACAAAGCCTTCCACACTTAGGCGCTAGTATGCATACAGTATTCCAGTACTTGCCAGCATGCCTCAAAGACTGCAGAGGTACATTAAAAAACTGTTGTTCTCTGCATCTGTATTTTCTACCAGAGACAGTATTAATAGAAGACAACTATTAATAGACAAAAACTATCTGTGAGAAGATCCACATCAGTCTATTACTAGTCTACAGTTCAAGCAAAGACAAGTAATCTGAAGTACTTGGTTTTGATCAAGGTGTGTATTTCCTTCTGTGGACTATACAACTAGCCTGTCATTTTTAAGAATGATTTTTGGGCAAACACACACACACGCATTTGGCAAGGCAGTCCTACCAGATCACCTCCCAGAGGGCCCTTTTCTAGCGGTCTATGCTCACACCAAGTCAAGGTTTCAGTATGTGCTGACTTGTATCATAAGGCAAACGCCTGACAACATTGTTTTAAGAACTTCTTTCACTGGATTTGAATTCTACCAGTAACACAATTCAGAAGGAGGACACAAAGATGCTTTAAAGCTTCACAGTGACACATGGAAAATAGAAGTTGCACCCTATTAAATATGGCTTGTTTCACTATGCATTAACAGCAGAGCCACATGACTTTCATGTGCGTATTACCTATAAACACACTAAAATTCAGGAAATGCACAGTGTCTGAGATTAGGAAGGCAGAAGGGGTGATCACCATCTCCTTCATCTGATCCTTTTTCATGCCACCTCCTAATTAAAATTACAATACAGTCTTGAACTGTAGACTAGTAATAGACTGATGTGGATCTCCTCACAGATAGTTTTTGTCTATTAATAGTTGTCTTCTATTAATACTGTCTCTGGTAGAAAATACAGATGTAGAGAACAACAGTTTTCTAATGTACCTCTGCAGTAGCTGCAATCCTTAGCAGCTACTTTAAAAAGTTTAGAGAGTTCATCCACATGATAGTGAAGTTGTACTGGTGCTTAATTACCTTCCCTGCCAAAACAATGTGTGCCTTATTCCTAGCTTCTGACTAGTTTTGCTCTGCAGAAACAAGTAGAAAGTTCAAATTAGAGTTTTTTGCTACTGCCAAGCTTTCTCACCTTCCATAGGTAGATGAATGAAACAGACCCATTTAGCTAGTAAAACAGCTTCTATCGGGACAGTAAAATCAATATATCAGCCAATACAATGACCTGTAATTCCAGTGCTGAGCTGGACACCGCCGTTGAGGACAACACTCAAAGAAATGAAGAAGCCAAGGCATGGGGAGGGAAAAAATTTTCACAAAGGGGGAAGGAAATTTCAAGTGATTTGATAGCCATTTACAAATGATAAAGTTTTGCACAGGTCCTGGTAATTTGGAAATATGCTTGACTAATTATCTTCACTTGCCAGTATTTATAAAGAAAGTGTAAAGTATGTGCATAAAGTGTGCAGATTTTATACAAATGCACATACTTTGCTATAAAAATGCTCTTTTTGTCCCCCGCTTAAGAATAAAGGCGATAGCATCATCCAATCAATGGATGAAGCAAGAGCAGTTCAAGGGGAGAATTATTTTTATTGTAAATTTCCAGAGGGAATTAACCAATTTTCTGTATTATGATAGAATCAGCATATTGTAGATGGAACCTGTAGATAATGTCAAAGCAGAAGAGGCGCTTACAGATTTGTGTGCCTGCTGAATCTCAAACACAAAAGCTGCCGTACTTCTGTTTGCTCTGCAGTTTTCTCATCAATGTGCACATTATTGGACCTTACTGTGGTTGCAATGAGCACTTCAGCCTGGCTGATGAGAGAAGTGAAAATACCCCTTGGACCTCGTGCGATTCAGTACTTGGCAATGACTGGCCCTCCCATCAGTGCATGTGTGATGGTGAAAGAACAGGAAGGAAATGAGATCATGGCCATTTCAAAGAATTTTCTGAGCATGGGTACATGCTATGCTGTTTAAAATAAAAAAAGTCTTTTATTATTATTGCTATCCTACAATCTAATCCTGAATATGATTACTTCATAGAGAAAAGAAGTTGGCAGGGAACTGACATGAAAATAAGGGCAATGCAGAATAACTAGGAAAAGCAAGAGAGAGCTCATAACCTTCAAGTCCTGCTTTCCTACATTCAATTAGCATATACATTTTAACATGTCTCCTGCAATGTTCAGGAAAATGACACAGTGCCCATCTGGATATATTTTATTGAAATCGGTGGATTCAGTGCTAGATAAAATGAAATAAGCATTAAAGATAATATTTTACTCTTTGAGTTTGAATGAATTTTTAGAAGAGCAGGTGTGAATGAATAGGAAAGAGGATGGTACCGAGCTACTCAAGTAGCAAGCTATCACCAAAATCTAATATACAAGTAAATTTGGTAACACTGCAGAAATGGGATGCCTCCTAGTTTCCTACTAGAGTTCCCCATATTTCTTACTGTTCTCCTAGTTTCTTAGGGAGCAGATGCAGCAGACCACTGCAGCTTCTAGTCTTGAGGGCACTAACTAGGACACGTCTGGTTTTGTAGAGCTGGAAATAGCATGTTGCATTTTACATCCAGGATGCTTAAGAAAAAAGGGGGGGTGGGGGGGTGGGGTGTCAAGTAACCCCAGCCTTGGGATTAAGTACTGCCACAAGACTCAGATGATACAGCCATCTAGAACCAATTTCACCTTCCAGCTTCCGCTCTGGTACGACACACACTAGGAATACTTTTTATTTAATCTTCATTGTGGAGTGGATCCGCAATGATGCTTGAAAATTTCAGTCATTAATTATCCTGATCATTCAAAATGAAGCTGCGCTTTCAACTTTTAGTCACTCTATGTTGCTATGCCTTCATTTGATAGCTGAACACCTGTTACCATATTTCTCAAGCTTTCAAATAGGTATTGCTAGACTGTGATCAAATTGATCTACTTTTTCTTTGAAGAAATAGAATACAGAAGCAAGTATGCTTATAACCAGTAGCTCAATTTTCAGGATCTCAATTATCCTCCTTGCAGTTCTCCTCTTAATTTTCCCACTACTTCTTAAGGTATAGACATGAAAATTAAAGATGCATTCCAGTAGTGGTCATAACAGCACCGAAGCACAATCTAAATGTTGTACTCCTATTGTACTCCTCTTTATATAGTTGGGATTCGTGTATGTCTCTTGACTCATAAGCACCATAGGGCATCCATCATTCAGTATCCTATTCATCACCCATCATAGTGCCTAGCTCCTTTCTAGAGGCACGGTGTGCTAGGACAGACCCCCCCCACCCACGCATGTACAGTGAGCATTCTTCTCCTTTTCACATGATCATACTGGAATGCACATTGCTTGCAGTTTTTTAATAAGCTGCATGCAGACTGCAATGATTTTGACCTCTTCTTTATTATTTGCTACTCCTTTAGCCTTAATGTCATCTGTAGATTTTATCAGTAATGATTTAAGCTTTGTTTGATGAAAATGTCATACAGGCAGATCCAAGGACCAACCCATCCAAGTCCCTACTAGGCACACATGTACAGCTACAATGATTCTAGATTTACAATTTCATTATAGTTTGTTTAATATGGACCATATTGATATTGCTTATTTCTCCTTCTTAAGTAAAATGACATGCAATACCATCTCTGTACTACATCTCTTCTGCAAAATGGATATAAAAATACTTTTCTGCTTCACAGAGATATGAGCGTCTGTACTGAAGCACTTTGATACTGTGACATTAACAGGCAACAAAGAAATGCAGATATCTGTTTTCAAACCACGACCATTCAACTTTCTCACAGGAAAGTAAGTGTTGAAAAGCACTTACTGCTTTAACACAAGGCTCTATTGGAGGGAAAGCAGAGTGAAGAGGTTGATATTTCTGAAAAGTCAGCCCCAAAGGCTTCTGTGAAGAAAGAGTCCTGGAAACAGAGAGACCAAGAAGAACTGAAGGTAGGGTTCACTGTTAAAAAAGCAGGCAAAGTCCTTGTCTTGTCAGAGGGAAGTGAGTGCAAACACTGAGGGAGAAATACTAAATAGGTGGAAGGCTGAGGCTTAAAAACAGCTGTGAATGCAGCAGCCCTGAACTAAGCAGCACTGGAAAATTTTGAAGGCTGGAAACAAAATTGTTCTTCCAAGGCTGGAATCTTGGAGTCATACTTTCCAGTATGCCCTAGCTTGCCCAACTGAGGAAAAATAAGCATCAGTTCATATCCCTTGGTGCTATTGCCTGCTGAAAACAAGTCTTTCTACTGCAACCTTCAGAGAGAATCCTTAACAAAATGCACAGTCGAAAGCTGTACGGAAATTTCAAACGTGCTCAGCACCTCATAGCTCCCTTTGTTCTCAATGGGGAAGCTCTTCATTGTTCTCAGCAAGAGCAGCTGTGAGTGCTTGCAAAAGCCTAGTCCATAATCTCAAAACCTCTTCAATTTGCAGGATCAAAAATAACTTTTGCAATGCATAGCTTTATGGCCAAAAGAAGTGTAATTCACACCAATGTTCGGTAAATAATTTATGCATTTATTTATTCTCAGTCTTATTGCCTCTTAAGCAAAGTAATAAGGATCTCTTTACCTATGTTAATGTGCAGTTTTAGTACCCAGAAATAAATTGCAATAAATAAAAGGAAGACAGTACACACTCTAATAAAAAGAAATAATAAAAAAAAAGATTAAAACACATTTTTTCTGCAATGCAGTACATAAGCTTGCAGAATTGCTTTACGCGTGGCAGTTGTTCACGAAAAGCAGTGCTCACCATGAAAAGACAGGTGCATTTCTAATATTCGAGGGAACTGTGCAGTGTCCCATCCCTGTAACAAAGACACACCAGAACGTTCTCGTAGTCTCTCTGACTAGCAGGGTCATGAAGTCATGCAGCAGGCTAGTAGTAAAACTGGAAAGAAAATACAGGCCCTTTTGTGGTCCCATTAGTGCTCTGTCCACTAACAATAAACAAATCAATAGTGAACAATAATAATGAAATGACATTTTAATTCTCAGAAGGCATCATCTCCTTGAA
Source organism: Pygoscelis adeliae (assembly GCF_000699105.1). Classification (NCBI taxonomy): domain Eukaryota; kingdom Metazoa; phylum Chordata; class Aves; order Sphenisciformes; family Spheniscidae; genus Pygoscelis; species Pygoscelis adeliae. The sequence goes on from NW_008824050.1 coordinate 409,319, forward strand.
GGGCCAAGAAAGGCGGAGACACAGGACTGAAAGCATCTTAAAAGATTGCCTAGAGCCATATCCATCCTCTGCAAAAGCATGTCCAGGCTTTTCCTACAACATCTCTGCTACTTGAGGCTCTGCATCATATCCAGACAGTCCAAGCTCTTACTAGTCTTACTGTTATGAAGTTTCACCTAACACATCTTATCTAAATCATCCTTTCTGAGGTTCAGGCCTATCACTACTTGTCTTATCAGTGCAACAGCCTTTTATAAACCTGCAAACAGTTACAGCTCTCCTTGATTTTCCCTTTGCAGGAAAATCCTTTCCCTTTACCAATGGCAGAATATTACTTTTTTTACAGTGAAACAGAAAAGCCTGTCAAATGAAACAGCAGAAGTTACGCTAAGTAGGACATTCAGAGTCAAACAGACTACATATAGAAACAGGTTGCATGGGGAAAAATTTGGCACCTGAAGGAAGGCATTCAAGTTGAGTAACCCACAAGGACTGTTCCAATTCTCTTAGTCAGCATATGAAGAAGGGCTCAACCAAGCAAGCAACTTCTCATAGCACTGCTTTCATTCTCCCTTTTTAAGTGTCTTGTTCACCTAGGTCTTGTGTTGAATATGCGTTCTCTGTGTACAGAACTGAGTGCTCAGGGGCCCGATCTCAGCTGGCGTTTCTAGTTGTCATTTTAGCAAAAACACAAACTGTAGGTTGATGTTTGATCCCAGTTAGAGTCAACTGCTTATCCTTGGAGAATCCTGAATGTCCTCAACCAACTGGAAATACCATTTAAGTTATGATAACACACAGGCCCCACACTTACAAAGCACTTAAAAAAATTCAGAGCGAGCCAATTTTTACTTAATAAACTGATTTTGTTTCTACTTGGTTCCCTCTACAAATTCCAATATAGTTACTTTGAAAGTAATTTTCTATCTAAAACTTTCAAGCTAGAAACATTACACAACAATAAAATTGGGGGGTGGGGAGAAGAGGAGACAATTATTTCAAGAATCCAGTGTATAATATGCAGGTTCTGTGAATAAGCATGCTAATACTTTCCTGCATATATTTTGCAGGAACTTGGCACCAGCCTATGCAAATGCACTGTAATTATTCTTGTACTCTACAAAGAGCTCAGGTGTCAGTATCTGGTGGAAAATCCACAGAGCAGGTAGCTGTGATTTTTCTAACTTGACATGTTCCTGTTTGCTAAGAATTTTTTTTAATTGGAAATTTCTCTGGTATGGGAGAGATGTTTTAATCAGGCATCAATCTGCAACTTAAAGATGTAAAGTAGGAAAAAATGAATTGTGAAACTAAAATACTTTTACATTATAAATTTCCAACTAGGACCATTCAGGGAGAATTTATGACGAAAGATTTATATATTTAACTACCTTTTTTAAAAATTAAGTAATATGTCTTCCGAACATCTTGCTTTTCATTATCACCTTGCAAAATAATCTATGGCATTGTCTCTTATCTTGTTATGTGAATAAGGAGGGCTATGATTTTAAAGACAGTTTTTAGGTGAGTTTCCAAAAAAATAAAGAAAAGCTTCGTTACCCTCATAATTAGGTCTGTAAAAGACAGGTGCATAGATTGTACCGTGTTGCATAAGACAATCTTGCTTTGGGCAAGAAATCAGTGCTTGACATTCAGAGCTCTTCTTCTGTATCCAGACTGTTTTTTAAAATCATTTTGCAAATGGGATCTTCCAGAGTAATTTATGGCAAGAGGATCACAGTCAATCCTGGATGCTTTGGAAAAGTCCACCAGCACCACCCATGCTGTTACCAATCATAAAGCAGCATTCAGGATCTCCTGCTCTCCTTACTTGTTCTGCAGTGTCTCTGCCATGGCTAACAAAGTTAGGTTTTTCTGTGGCTGGTGAGATATAACTTCACCTTTCCCCACAGTATTTGGGATCAAGAAAACCCCTTCACCAACATGTGTTAAGACAGACAGCCTTACAGAGGAACAGGAAAAATCATGTAATTTTGTTTTCCAGCTTAGATACAGCCCAAAGGTTGGTTTGATGCATGGAAGGGCTAGAATATTAAATATGCTGCAACAGCATTTTGGATTCTGGGATGAAACAATCTGATTACCATAAAAACAAAGGGGCTCTGGAGCTCCTCGAGCTGTGATCCTGATAAGAGAGCTGCTGCTCTAAGGAAGACAGACTGCTGTCATAAACTGGATTTCATCAATTCAATTTTTTTGAGAAACTAATTTGATTTTTCTCTCTCATGCAAGATGAGATCATGGGAGTGACCTGAAGCTGAACAACAAAAAGTGTAGTCATTTGTTGACAGAAGCGTAGCGTAGCTGAGGAGAATGTGGAAATGCCAGGTACTAGGGCTGTTATCCCCTTTTCATGCTGTTTTAGTGCCATTACACATTTCCCACAGCAGCTGATAAAAACTGGAGCTTATCCAAAGAAGAAATCACGCAAGCCAATGGACATGACCTTCGCATCACTGGTTAAGCTAAAATAAGGAAGACCAAAGGCAATGCAACCATACTTCTGGACAGGTCCTTCCAAATCCTCTTGCCTCTCTCCCCCTACCTTTTATCCCTTTAGATCATTTGTTCAGCATCAAGCTCAATAAGAGATCTAAGCATGGTTGAAACATGCAAGCACCACTGTGATACAGGGAAATAACATGACTACAGAAAGCTACAAGGAGCAACTGAAGCATGACAGAAGGAAATGCACATCAGGTGAAGAGATCCATGGTTACAGATCACCAGAATAGCACAAGTCAACCAGAGATTGTATGCAGCTCAGGACTAACATATGGAATACCCAGTTAGAAGGGAATTTTCAGTCTAGCACACAGCACAACATTCTCTTTAGATAGCAAATCCATGGATTTAAACAATAAATCTTGAGATAAAATACCGAAGCATACCTCTGTGTCTTTGGAGTCCACTTCCATAGTCTGCCTTTGAAGTTCTAGAGCCAGACTTCAAAGATACACGTATACACAAATCCCATCCCTGCCTGGGTAATTTTTCAAACCTTACCTTGTGAGAATTAAATGAAGTCTAGGTCTTGTGAGTCTCTGGAGCCCCTTTGTAGAGGCAGTATTTCCAAAGCATTTAATTCATTTAAGAACTTGGGTAACTTAGGTACATAGACTTTGGCAGAACTAGCAGGCTTACAAAGCTTAGATTCCATTTGAAAAACCCACCATCTCCACACTGTAATCTGTTTTGATCACTATCAACAATTTTCTATGGTTAAATTGCTTTGTCAAAAGTAGTAAACCAACTAGCTTTGCAGACAAGGCACTGCACATATCAATCATTTCAAATTGCTGTGCTAATGTTTCTGCTCAATCTGTGTAACTCATCTCAGCATAAAAGTCTCTCTGTTGGTATGGTCTAGGTAACCAGCGCCAGGAAATCACAAATGTTTGTGAAGAAAGATACGCAGATACCCAGGGGCTGAAGTTAATCCTGATGAGATTTGACACATTGACACAGCAGTGAGCTGAGAATATTTTTCCTGCCATTTGTCTATTTGTTCGTAAGAAATACAGCAGCAGCTCTGTTTGCAATGTGCTTAATTTATTTAGATTTCTTCGCCTGTGATAGAGACTTACAGAAAGTTCTTATTTGCAATAATGAGCAAATGAAATAATTCAGCATGAAATAAGCTGTAAATAGTGCTCAATTCTCAGGTGACATATAAATGCAAAAGGAGAGAGTGAACAAGTTCTCATGAAACTAAGCAAATGCATTATTCAGTTACCTGTGGTTTAATTCACCCACTACTATTCCCCGCCTCTTCCCAGCAACTGCTGGGACAAACAGTTCCCTTTGATACACTTACACATCTGCTTCAGACAGAGGACCACCTGACTGTACTTTACTGCAATCCCTCCTGCTACATACGGAAGAGGTAAACATTTCAGAAGCTCATAAACTGCTAAGGAACCCCAGCTTCCAACTGAAAATCATTGGGAGTTAGGGATACAAATGCATGGAAAGATCTAGGTTGTTAGGCCCCTCTGTACCACTCACTCAGCTGAACTTTGGCTCACACACTTAAAAGCCTTTGAAAATGGGATTAAGTATTTAACTCCCATTGACGCTTGAAAACTAGGTCCAGGCTCAGAGTGCAAGATTGAGCAGGGCAATAATTTCTCAATATTATCCTTGTTGCTTCTCTTAGGTTGGGCAGTTCTTTGGGAACTCAGGTAAGAACCCATTCATTAGTTACAGCTTTCCAAATTGTGTGTTGCCAATAGGCAGATCTTGTGAAAGAATCACAGCACAAAGTATCATCTTGCTATTCTCTGCAATAGCCATATCTCCTAAAATCATCTGGAAAGTGTATGACCAGAATGCCACTCACTAGTTTTATTTGGTGCAGAATTGAATTGACAAACTGCTCGATTCCAATTACCTAGATTAATTCAGATATTATGGGAGATGAGAAAGCCTCTCTCAAACATTACGTCTACACTAACTTTTTCAGTTCCTGCTTTTGGACAGTATCATATTCCATTTTGATGCAGTGCATGAAACAAAACAGCATAACCTATGCCAAAGGTAACATATCAGAAGTTCTGGTGGGCCACATGAAAGTGTAGGGCAGTTTAGGTTTTGGGGAGAGAGTTTCTACCAACTGTAGCAGTTTACATTCCACATAGGTTTGCCCCTACCTTCTACCACACTTATATTCAGTGGTGCTGTTAGAAGGTTTAAGCAGCCACCCAAGACTTTCTTCATGCCTTTCTCTTCCTCCTCCCATTACCTACCCCTCCCTTCTCTTTTCAGCACAGAGGCTACAGGGGCTGTGTTGTCACTGAGCAAGAAAAGCATCGATCTACTTTGCCAGAACATAATACCTGATTGTATGGTCAGAAAGATTCAAGCAGTCCACCAGGATGTCAAGTTTAGGCCCACCTGAGTCTTTCAACAAGCTTGCTCTCACGGGATACACTTTGTAACTTGGCAGGGATTACCTCACCTCACTTCAGTCAGCTACAAGTTAGCTACCCAGCCTAGCCCAGTTAAACAAGCCTCCCATTAGCAACCAAGAGAGGTGTCACCAAAAGGCAACTAATTTCATCCACTTTAGGTGTGTTTTGCACTATAAGAAATCTCAATCAGCTACAGAAAGAGCCCAGACAATTAGCTTAGATGACGTGCCTAATACTGGGAGAGATCAGTTTGACTCTCTGTGACTGAAAATGCTCTCTGGTTCCCACAGTATCAGTTGGAACCACCTGGATTATTCTACTCTCACCACAGCAGAAAATTGATGGGCCTCTTCCCAGGGCAAGGAAACAAAAAGCATCTCTTCACCTGTACTACATCTCTATTCAAGCTGTTCTTCAACACACCTTGATGTGACACTCTGGAGTGTACACTGGGAGGAAATGCCCTCTGCAGCGCTCCACTTATCCTGAAAGCTGTTAAAACTCCCCACTGCTTTCACTGTGCCTGAAATCAGTGGTACTGCTTGCATTAATCATGTTTTTTCATGCGCTTTCACAGTAGAAGAGTCATCTCACATCAGGAATGTCACTTGAGTTCAGTAAGTCTTGTCCCAGTCTCATTGCAAAGTTTCCAGTGCATCAGAATATCATCATCAAACCTAATGACTTAATCTTACTTGCAATCTAACTCTAAAACATGCTGCACTTCAGAAAACTCAGCTCTTCCCTAGTAGCTTTCCCCTGTGCCAAGAGCCTGGGATGCATCTCTGCAAGGCAGAGAGGTGCATGCCTCTAACCACTCCATACACCCTTCTCCTCCTATCCATTAATCAAATCAAGGAAAGAGAATCTTGGCAGAAGATATCCCAAAAAATGAAGACACATTTCAGTAAGTATGCCTGTGATGAATGAGGCCTTGAGGATCTCCATACCCCATTAAAACTTCTGTGACTTATAAGGAAGAAATGTAAAAAGGGCAAACACATACATGACACAAAATTATAGAAGCCATTCAGGCAGGTTTCCATATATCTGAGTTATTACTACACATTAATGATTTATTATTATTGCCTGTTTTAAATTGCAGCACATCACTTGCATTGTAATCACTTGCCTATAAAATATGCTGTGGGAGAGATCACCACATTCTACCAAGATCAGCTCTGCTGTGTTTCAGAGAGAAACATGTAATTACAAAAAAGGGCATCACCGACTCTAAACTTGTCAGGTTGATTTTACAATGGGCATAAGCAGCTGTCCACATCAAAGATGCAGGCCTTACATGTAAGGCAAAACAGATGTCACCAACAGACAAAAAAAGCATTCTCCTTAAATCCTAATCAGAAACCTTCCCATATCAAATCAGTTCTCTTCACACTTTGAATGTGACAGCAGAATAAAAGTCTGGTTTTGGTCTCTCCTTTCATTATTTTAATGCAGATAATCCTAACAGTAGAGCATTAACTGAGGCATACACTGACAGTCTGGACACAGCTAAAGGGCAGGAAAAGCTGGCTTCAAGGGAGAAGACAGATATTTGCATCAGCTTCAGCTGGGCCAAGATTTCAATCCAATATTGAATATCTGACCTCAGAATTCAAGCCTTGTCATAAACACCTTCTACTTGGGTTTGGGTACTTCAGAAACACTCCGCTGTACTCAGAATATCTAAAATGAGTAGGAACAAATACAGGATGACTATATAGCTACCATATGATGCAGTGATATAAAGCAGGTATGCTGCTTAAAAGACAGTTTAGAAAGCTCAGCTTACTGCCCACTGTTTTAGAGTGAAATAACATAACTTGCTTCACCCAGAATGCCAGCCAACAGAGCTCCAAATTTTGTAGTACTTGAACAAAACCATCATGCAGAGAGCTGCAAGAAACATCTTCTCACTGAACCATGAAGACAATTAAAATAATTCTATTTTGACCCCAAAGAAAAATTCAATTTTATAAAAACATCACACTCCAAGTAGGCCAGTCTCTTGTGTCCCATGTGAATGTCCTAACTTATAAGCCTAGAGCCTCAACTGTTTCAACCTCTCTCTCTCTGGCCCAGTAACATTTACACAAAGCTTAGTGATTTTTTTATAGGACAGGCAGCCAAGAAAGTCACACAGCATAATCTTATACACAGATTTTCAAGAGGAAGGAGAAAGAAGGAAAAAAATTCTAGTTCTGGCTCTGAACCATGTAAACTGGAGCCCTAAACCCTACCTTGCACAGTGCTGAGAAGCATCCCAACTCCTGAGCTATTTGATGTTCAGGCATCAAAGACAACAGATTTTCCACCACAATGTGGGGAATGGTGCCAAATCCCCAATGTGAATTTTAACATTTCCAAAATCAACATTTTGGATTGAACAAACTTTGTTAATACTTTCAGCAACTTCAAAAATAAACAAAATTAAAAATAACTTATTAAAAGCAGTTTGCAATTCTCCATTAAGAAGCCTGATATCTTTCTCTTCTGAGCAGTTCCAGTACTTCTGAAAGGGGTCAATTTTGTTGCTGGGGCAAGATGCTATTATTTTCATTCTGTTTGAGGAACCCTCCAATCAGGTCACAAATAAACACCGAACACACACACACACACACACACACACACACACACACACGGAATCTTAGACACCTCTGCATCTCTACGTCTTTAAGATATACTACAGAGAAAATTCATTCTTTTCTATGTTCCTAGAGACCTGTGCCTTGTCAGTGGATCCTCCCTGTCAGTGGAGCCAAGAGAAAGTGATGATGCTTGTGTATGCCCTTCAAAAAGCATTATGAAGGGCTTTCAAAACACATGGGGGGGAGAACCACCAGAAATGTTAATTAAACGTTAAGTATCTGCTTTTGAAATGAGTAAGAATGCCCTTACTGAGATTGGCAGTAGGGCTTTTAGGCTCAATTGTCAGTCAGGAATCCACAACTTCATTAGGAGTAAACTTGAAAGAAAAATTAAGCTTTTCACCTTCTCCACTAACATAATGAAAGCTTTTCACCTCACTGTTCCCATTCAAGTATGTACAGTTACAGGTGGTTTTCTTTCTTAACTATCCTTGTAAAACACATTTGCAAGATGATTCCTTTGGTATTGTCTGGCATTTGAATAGCACTTTACAATTCCTTTTCATCTGTTCAGTCTATATTATTAGATTAGATGAGCATCTTATGGAGTATTCTCTGAAGCTATTTCTTCATCTCTAGCTTTTCTCAGCACTTTTAGGTATAATCCATAACAAAGTAAGGGGTAAGGAGCTATTGATTATAGCACTATAACCACTAATACTGTCTCCGTCATCTCCATAAAGAAGAGATGTTAATGCAACAAACTGACCAAAGGTCAAAATTGACAGGATTGGCTCTGCTGTGCCTAAGCATGCCCATGTATGCAAGGGCTATTGAGCAAATAGCATTCACCTGCAGATTTACCAGTTACACTGCTTTGGAAATTAACAGAAAATCCTAAGCAACAGCATAAAAAAGGAGAAAGGGATCAAATCAAGGCAGAACTAAGAAACTGAAAGATCTGAAGAAGAGGTGCTAGGTACCCACCTCACTTTGGCCTTTCATTCTTGGATCCTATTGCAGGAAGCTGAGTGTGTACTGCCATTATCCACCTGAAAATATTCCTCCCTAAAATCTGAAGCACTATGGATATCTTGGGAGAAGCAGAAAGAAGGAAGTTCTGAAAGGACATGCTCCTTGATTTTACTCCTCAGAGCACATAAGATTATGCAACCCTTTATACACCCAAAGCACATCTCCTTTCACATCAGCTGTAAAAAATGCTGACCACTCAGCACTATAATCCAGGCTACTAGGCACACTGAAGTGATAAAAAATGGCTGGAAAATATTACATTACAGGTTTTTATTTACTGGGCTAAATCCAAATGCATGCAAACCTTTGTAGCAACATCACTAAACCCAGCAGTGGTGCACCAGCCAGCCTCTGCTTTGAATAAAGTCTACTGTATTTTCAACAAATAAATGTGGACTCCAGGCTTCCATGTATCCACTGATACTAGATGAGGTTAATGCTTGCTCAGCAGGCAACTAACGGGACAGCAGGCTGTTTCTGTTTTAAGGGTATGCTTACCTCCTCACTCATGAAAATTAACTCTGCAGCTATGTCAGTGTGTGAACCTACCAAGAGGTGGCACTGGAAGGACACACTTTGGAAGGAGCCAGGCAAACTTCTGCCCCAGGAAAGGGTGGTGAGAATCAGTTTGCACACACAAAACTTCAGGAAGTGCCCATGGTTCATCTGTTTCAACGCGTAACTGAAGGCAGCGTTTATACCTAGTTCTGCAAGTTCATCAGACTAAACCTACTCGCACAAAACAACATGCACACGTACACCAAAAAATGAAGGGTTCCTTTGGTTTTGAACACAGGGAAACACTAGGAAGCACTAAGAAAAGTTAGCTTAGATCACATTATTTTCACCCAAAAAATTATCAGAAGGACTACTTTGCTATTTTTTAAACAATACTGATAATGAATTGAAAAGAAAAAAGTCACTAGCAAGACATTCAAACTTAGTTCAAAGCTGTTATTAACCTTATGACTCCCAACAAATCTGTGACAATTTCTAAGACCACCTGGAAAAGCAGTCTTGCTTTTAGTGAGCTTGAATCTACACAGGGATTCACATCTCCCATGGAGAAATTTTAGCAATCTACAAATAGCAGAAGAAAGAAAAAAAATTGCAAATCATGGTATTAGAAGAGTATCTGTAATGTTACATGTGGCAGGGCACCTATACTTGTAATATGTAGCCATATGTGTGTATTTATGCATATACCTATGCACAAATGTATCAATACACTATCTAAATTAAATTTTAGACACTTTCCCAGTAAAACATTTCAATAGTATCCATAACAATATAGATCAGTAGTCCTGAATTAACTTATTGGAAATTTGTATTCTGTGGGAAGTTTCAGAGTCAAGTTTGTCTTCTTGGCTGGTAAAGAACAGTTCTCATTTTACTCTCCCTCCCTCTACATTTCCCCAGATTCTCCACCAAAAGAAAACAACAGTTTCTGGTTAGCCTGTTTTTGTTTGTTTTTACCCAAACAAAACAATTTATTACAGCATATTTAAGTCCCAATGCTGAGAGAATTTATACACATACATTAGTTCATTGTAAATGAACAAGTTGCTGCAGTTAACAAATCTACTCATAAGCAAATCTGTATACATTTGCATGACTGGAGTCTAAAATCCGGTTACTCAAGACAAAAATTTGGCTATGTACAATCTAATTATATGTAATAGCTTCTACATATATAGCATTTAAAGTATTTTGAATGGTTTATTTCTGAATAAAGGTGTGCTGACTTCTGTGCAGCAGCCCAATCAGTCCCCAGACATATTGCAAGATGGAAGTAAAATTACTTATTTTAACTGACATTTCACATAAGGTTGGTCATTCAATTTCATCACAAGGAAAAAGTTGTAACAGCATTTACAGATGTTCACTAAATATTGAGCAACTCTGGAGTCTTTAAATGACTGCATAGTTTCGCAATTCATCATAATCAAGAAGTAATTCAATTACTAGATACCTTAATGGTGAATATTATAATTGCAGTGGCACAGTTTTGAGTTGACATAAGTTCCTTATAATCTACACCTAAATTGCCAAAGTACGCTTAAGTCTGGTTTACTGTCGTTGGGCAGTAACACCTCTGTTGTTGGGTTTATTGGCTTGGGGAGGGAGGTTTGTTTGTTTGTTTTTCTTCCAATGGACATCACAGTGGAAAAAAAAAATTAAGACCCAGTGCAAAAAGATTAAATGCTTCATAAGTATCTGTATGGCAAACAGATGAAAACTCATTTCTTTCGCCTTTATGAAGGCAAAAAAACATATCTGAGAAACAAGTTGAACTCACTAATTTGTTCCAACAAAATGTTATCAGTCTGTCACATTTCAATTACCTGTATAATCAAATCATAAATGAAAATCACACAGCATTCAAAATACCTCTAATGTTCCAAGTCAAAATATATTCTTTATAGAGAGAGGTAACTCACATCGTTATGCTTCAAATTGATTACCACAAACTGTACCTATAATTAGATATAACTAATGCAATTTAAGGAAGAGAAAACTAATATTTGAAACTAAACACTGTAAGTAATCTTGTTGCCTTCCAGTCAGTTACCAAGCAGAAAATGTACTGTCTCCCTGATTTATTATTATTAGAAACATCAGCCTCTTAATCTATTCTAAGGACATAACTACATTTTTAAGGTAGTATTTCCCAGCTATATTTCAAAGCAACAAACTTGCTGGATTTTTGCTGAAGTAAAAAGTGCAGTACTCCTCCACTATTACTATAAAAGGATGAACTAGAAGAGGTAGAGTAGGAGCCAGCTGAAGACTGCTGCAGTATAGCTAGCCAACATTATCTCATTTTTAGCTGCTTAAACCCTTGATTCATAATGGAAACTAAAACAAAATAGAACCATGAATTAAAAAAAAAAAAAAGTAAAATCTTTGTGGAGGTTCAAGTGACAGGTGCTATATAACCAAAGCAACATTTGGCATCATTTCAGCTAACATCTCTTTCTTAGGACCCCCAAATGATTGTTGCACTATGTAGATGACAGGACACACAAACATGCAGGCAGTATACCATGACAATTCTCTCAACCGAGCCTTTGAGATTCTTCTCTAGCATTCTCAGATGATCATTTATACAATTAGGCCTTTAGCCACACACAACTTTTCCTTTCTACAGCAGGTATTAAGGGTTCCACTACCTTCATGCTAACCTCCTGCTATGGTCTCATTCACCCAATAGATTAAGATCGATGATAGTACCACATGTTAACTGTTGAGACTCGTACTACAGCCTCCTTTGCTCCATCCATAACAGCTCCAGTGTGAGCACCACATGCTAGCCTCCCTAGCTGAAGTAGCAGGCACAGATATTTCCCATCAACTACTCAAGTAGGAGGATGGACAGAGGTTCCCCATCATTAGGACTACAGTAACAGCATCATGGCCCTCTCCAATACTAAGCATGAAGGTTTCCTCCTCCTCTTAGCCACCTCACAAACTATGCAGAATTCTCTTCTTCTTGTGCACTTACACTCTCTCAGCCACACCAGGAATAATGGCTGAACAAGGAATTGCTCTGTTCTCCTCTGAGCAGCAGCCGTGGTTGCTACTCCCTGCTGCCTCCCAAGGGCTCTTATATCTGGTGACAAAACACAACACATAACCCAAGGCAACGAGGCAAATAAAGCTACCTTAAACTGCAGTTCTCTGAAGCAGCATTACGTGAAATTTCAGCACAACCTCAAGAGTGGTACAATTCACATGTTAAGCACCACTGAAGCCTATGCCCCAACGCACGATTTAGTCTCAATCATATAGAAAAGTCATACTCATGCTTTCTACACATTAGCAACATGGCTTTTATCTCACTTATTGCTAGATAAGAAGATAGCAACACTATGCACCTTCCCACACACTAGGATTTATGATCATCTCTGTCTAGTTGCCCAAAGCCAGAGAAAAGTGACATAAAAATTATGTACCACTTGTTACCATGGCAAAAACAGCCTAACAGGGAGGCAGAAGCAGGTAGGTTTTGTACTTCAGACCGAGCCTGGGAAATCCTAAGAAGGACCAGAACTTCGTAAGGCTAGATTCAGAAGACTCCTTAACCACAGTGCTATGTTATCATCACACAACAAAAAACTCTTATCGTGCTGGCACTGAAAGAGCTCTGTTTTCTAGAACTAAGCTTCTCTAGCTTAGGAACATTGCAAGCCTCTGCTACAGTCTTCCAGACAACTTGCTGCGCTGTTATGCTCCCCGCTAGCTGGTGGGCCTGAGGTACTGTGGTTTCCAAGGTGATTTGTGGGCTGAAGGCCTCACATGTACAAGCAGGCATACCAGTCATTTAAACTTATCTCATTTATCTCAATTTTCAAGCCCTGAAATACAAGCCTACTACGCAACAATACTTCATGTTGAGCATGACTCACCCACCTATAAGGAAATGGTCCAAGACCACTCATTTCTACAAAGGCCACTGAACAGCATCTTCTAGCAAATAACTTACCAGCATGACTAATTGAAACTCTTGACATCACACTGAAGTACCTTGGTGCCTGGTTTTGTCACTATTTATGACAACAGCAACATTCTGAGCAGTACGTTCACAATCTTCATTTCATGATCAGTATCGCACGCAAGCCCCCCTTTCCCACATAGTGAGAAATGGAAAAGGAAATCTTGTTACAAAGGTGACTGTCATAAAAATAGTTCCTTGTAAAGGCACAGAGCTCACTTTAAAAGCCAGTTCTACAACATCAAGAGAAAAAGCTATGTTTTTCTACATGGAGGTCCACATTCTATGAAATTTAACAGGAAAGAATGCTACTGACTTGATTTCTAATGTCTTCCTTAATGTCAAGTGACCAGAAGAAGGCTGCTTCAAAGAACTGATCTGGATTTGGCAGTGGGGCAAACCATTCAATTACAATTCTTCCTCTTGCACCCATATGCTCTTATCCAGTATTCAGGCTAAGGTATCTTCTGAAGGTGCTTAGTGTTCCCTTTTTACTTTGCAAGAGCAAACACCTGACTATTCAAAAAGGAAAACAATTGAGGTGGGCAGCAGCAATCCCGTAACCTTTACTGCAAGCTGGGCTTCAGCATTTTTCCTCAACCGACCCACAATTTCACATAGTGCAGCCAGCAGCTCTGAGTAAACACCACTGTCTGCTGTCAGGCCCAAATCTCAAGCCTGCCAATTCAAGTGTGAGCCTCTGTTATGCAGAGCTTTAAGACCAGAGAGGCTGACAAACAAGAGTGTGTATGTTTGTGTGCGCATGTGCCTGCATGCATGTGTTTGAGAACCACAGGTGAGACATACAGATTCACCCTCTGTGCTGTAAATTCAAAGTTAGCATTGAGCAAAGTGCATATAAAAATCACACATGTAAAAATCAATTACAAAGCTCAAAAAGGTATCTTTAGCCTTCTCCTGTTTCAAGGCATCTAAAAGTTGCACATTTATTATAAATTCTTATTTCTACTAATATACCAAGAATCTTCAAAAGAGGAGACTACAAGAACACTTTTCTGACTAAAATTCAGCATTCACAAGGACCAAGGCATACAATTAAGCACCTCAATACAGCAGGTAAGTCCACTGCTTCCCTGTGTCCCTGTGGCAGAAAGTCATAGGTCACTGCTGTCAGGGCTAAGCAGCTACTAAGGAAGTACTCAGCATCTGTCAAAAGTTTTTCTGCTGGACTGAGTTAAATCCCATGGATAGCAAGATAAAAATATAAGAACATGTAGGTACACCCCCAAGCTATTAAAAGAACCCAGAAAATCCCATTTATCTTCTATAAGAGAAGAAACAAAACAACACGGAAACACAAAGCAGCACTATGCGTGTACATATCATTGAAGAGATGACCACAGAAATATGCAAAAGAGTTCATACTAAGATATAACAGGTGCTTTTTAGCAACTCAACCCACTCTGAAAAGATGCTTGCTCACACTTGGTGCACACATAGGAACCAAGATATTTCAAGAATTTTACCTCAGTTATAACTTCTTTGTTTGGGGGGGG
>NW_008824050.1:423995-433421 GCF_000699105.1 Pygoscelis adeliae
TTCCCAGGGACTTCCCCAGCTTCCCACCTTACCCGAGCTGGGGGCCCTGCATCTCCCCTCCTCCGGGCAGGAGCAGGCAGCCGAAAGGGGTGCCCCCCATGTCATGCCACCCCCATATCTCTGTGCCCCACTGCGCGGGGGGCTTCTCCATCTCCCAAACTTGATTTTATTTTTTTTTGGGGGGAGCAGCATTTGGGGCGCTGCAGGAGCAGGGGGAGGGTTGTCCCTCTGGTGCTAAATTATAGCTTTTTTTTGGGGGGGGGGGGGGGGTGTCCCCTCAAAATCTCTCTTGTTCTACCACCGGAATAACTTGGCATCACACACTGATATGTGGAATATAACCAGAACACTGTGCAGTAACAAAATATAATTTTCTTATTATATAAATGGGGTGCAGAGGGAAAGCAGTGGAAATGTCCTCTGGGAGAAAGGCAGTAAACTGGCATCAAAGATGGAAAAACTACTGAGGATTGTTATTGCTCCAATATTTCATTTTGGTGACATTATCATTGAAATTCTCAAGAACTGCAACTTGTCAAACTTAAATACATTTTGCCAGTTGCGTGAATGAATTGACCTTAACCTAACTGAAGGTCACCACTCAAAAAAACCCACCCAAAACCAGAGATTGCAATTAGGGATTATATGCAAAGAAGAAAAGACAGATGTAGAGAAATTAGCATTATGCTTTTATAGCTCCCATGTTGATACTCAACAGCTGATGTTGAGCTTTAGTGGACACATTGTTGGTTTGTTAATAGCAGCAGTCATAAAAGCCCTAATGAAGCCCCATGTGCACCCTGACCACACAAACTAAAATCTTGTATTCTTGTTTCAGCACCTTGGAAAAGTCACATCTTTCCTGTATGCTCCGATTTTTAATTATTATTTTGCTGGGGGGTTAGGTTCCTATTTTCTTTGCTTCTTCCTGTCACTACCCTTCACTTCCAGTATTGTGACATCCTGAACTGTCAAGAATCAATGTGTAAAAGCTCTCAAACTCGATTGTCAAAATACTGAAACAATTTCCTTGTGTTTATCTTCTTTGCTCTCTGAGTGTTTGCAATAAAACTGCTTCCAAATTCAATGTTTGTGTTTAAGAGGCTGTAGTATTAGCTAGAGAGGCTCAGAGTGCAATCCCGATGATATTACATACTATGAAGCAAGCACAAAAGAAACCCAGAGCTTTATATAGCCAACTTTTTACTATTTAACTTAGGAACAAACATTTTTTTCTCTCGCTCCCTCTCTGAGACAGTTCATCAAAAAAACATCAGATATTGCTTGCTCTTTTTGTGATGGATTTTGTGCTCATGAGAAGTGACAGATAATGATAGTAGCTGCTGTTTAGTCTCTGGGATGTTAGTCTGTCCAAGAAGCCATCCCAGTTCCCAGTTCACCAGTCAGGTTTATAAATTGGGCAGTGGCAAGTCATGTTAAATGGAAACAATCTCAACACTATGGTGTTCATTGCCACAAAACACAATCTCTGACCTATTGACACCAGTCATTTCATAGGTTCTTCTCCATCCTGTTGCCACAGGGTTTTAAATAGGCCTTCCTTACGGACCATCATCAGAAGAGACACAGAGCACTAAATTGCCTGCCATATAAAAACTGCCAACAGAGTTGTCATGATGCCATACAACAGCAACCTGCCAACATATGGCTGTTAAGGAAAATGCAATGCCTTTATCTTATTCCACCGGAAGTGCTGACAAATCTGCACAACTATCTTCAGAGGAAACACCAGCTTCAGAAAGTAGAGATCACTGCTGAATTTCACAAGATATTTCATAGAATTAGATGGCACAGTGAAATTAAGAGTCATGACAGACTCACACTGGAATAACTGGCAGCAGAGTACAACCATGTCCTCGTGCCTATGTTCTTCCTTCTAACCTACTGCAGACCTGAAATCCCACATCTTCCTTCTCTGACAAGTCTAGCTGGTTTCAGAATATATAACGTGGCTGCATGAATTCCAAAGAGAGAACTGTATAGAGCCAACCTCAAAGTCACCTTGCTGAAGCCTGAACTGATTTTTAACAGTGCTGAAAAAGTAAAGATTTGAATACTTTACATGTACAAACACCCATTCCCATGGAAAAAACGAGGTGAAAAACAGTGCTTCATTTTAGTTTCACAAATCAATGTGGCAGACTAGTTCACAGTCATGATATCCTCAAGTATTCTTTCAACAAACACAACATCCATTGAAGGTCAGGTAAGTAGAATAGAAGAAAGAGGGGGGAAGAAAATATTTCTGGTTTTACCTAACCAAAATATTTGGGCATTTGTTTTGTTTCCTTTTAACAATCAATTTAGATCAACTAGTTCAGCCCATCATCTTGAAGCAGTGACAGCTGAAATAAAGTACGTCAACTACTTGTTAAGCTGAGGAGAAAGAAAATACCCAGCCAGGTGTTGCAGAGAACTTTCCTGCCTCTCACTCCCTCCTCCAGTGAGTGTTTAATCAGTCATATAAATTTAATGTTTTAATCATTTAATCAGTTTCCAGTTGAGGACTGGAAACTTTTCTCTCCAGGCCCTGAAAAACGATACATTTCCCTGCTACTTCCACCTCAGTAGGAGCAGTGCAATTGCTGGCAATCTGGCAAGTCAGCACTTCTACAGCAGCTAACCTGATGACGAGACCAAGCATGCTGTACAAACCCAGCCATCTACAACTGGGCAAGAGATACAGCTTGTTACCTAACTCGCCCACCTGTGACATACACTCCAGTCACTATGGCAAACAATTTGCTTAAGAACTGTCCAAATCACCTGAACAAACAGAAGCTTAGAGGTGCATTACGAATGATAATTCCACCAGGTAACATTCACACACTGTATGCTTTATGTTAATTGCGGCAGAGCTTCAATGGTATCAGGCCCTAAACCACGGCATGGGGTGCTAATGTTCTTGCAAAACGCACTTAAGATGTTCCTGCCTCCTGAAGAGATCTAAGAATTAAATCAGTTAATGTTTATATGGTAGTGTGGAGGTACAATAGTGTTTGCATGGACCTTCTCTCCTGGCTCATCAAATCCAGTCTTCTACCACTGTAAACACAGTGGCATACACTCACTACTATTAAGTGATTTAGCTCCATTTAAAAGCAGTTTGGCAATCCCGTTGTCCTCATCACACACACATACTCACTGGGAAGCTGTTCCAGAAGCTCACTCTCCTCTCCTATACCAAAACTTCTATCAGTTTCCAGTCTAAGCTGAATTTGCAGTCAGTCATGGCCTTTTCCCCCGCTACCAGGTGCTGTCATAGGACTCGAGTAGTTAATTTTTTTCCTGAATATTTAACTCCATCTCTTTCAAGACACGCCTATTTTGTCTCCAGTTCACAATATCGTTGGTTAGAAAGTCACCTTTTCTAGTTCCCTAAAATGAGACAAGCTTTCCCTCCAACCTCTTTGCCCCTGTTCTGGAGTCCACCTTCCTTGATCAAGAGACCAGAATTGTGCATGTGCACACAATCCCCACACCACCTCCTTCTCCCACAGTTCTTCTAGTAATTATATAATTTATTAAAGAACAAAGTGGTACACTGGGAAAAAAAAAGAGTCTTCAATTGTGGAACACACTGTAAAATTCCTAGTGATCACTGATGATCTTTCTCTCCACCAACCCTTCCCATATACATTTTCACTAGCGCAAAGTACCTAGTGAATACAGTATGACCTTGGGCATGTCGTTTTGGGACAAGTGTGATTTTGATAGACTTAGTTAAGGCTTTTGGATTGGAAGAGGGGAAAGGGCTGGGAGTGACTTTCTGAAGGAGGACAAAACTTTTCTACAGAAGCATTTTGAAAAGTCTCCTCTGAAACTACCTGTACGTGGAATCTTCTACTGAATCTTGTTCCAGAGCTGTATCTCTGCACAAACAAGACAGTGTACTCATGGGCTCAGACCCACTCAAGAGGACAACTATTGTGCTTTTTCTTTGCATAGCAAAATTGAAGTCAAGCAATGGGTAAACAAATATAGGATGGGTTAGCACCAGGAAGACAGATCAGAGCATGGGTAGGTGTAAGTTACCTAACTACTCAGAGGAGTAGTTTATAATCTCTTTATTAGAAAACTATTGTTATCTGCAATTGGCTTCTCAGGAACCTAGGCTCCCATCACAGGGTATAAGTGTTAGCTACTCCCTTCAACCTGTACCTGAGAAAACCACGTAAGAAGGTCCGACTGGGGTGGTTTTTTTGCATCTGTCAAAATTAAAGAGGAAGTGTGAAATGCTGTTTTTTCTCCCTTGCAGCAATTTAACACTAGAATGCAGGCACCCATGAGGTACTCCTCATTTATCCATTGACACCACAGCAAAATTCTGAGCTGGTGTCTCACAGAGACTAGAAACTGCATCCTATTTACAATGTACAGGCACAGGTTCATGAGCCCTGCACTTTGTCTTTAAAGTAAGCACTCCATTTATCCAGAACTATGGAGTGTGCAACCTCACACATCTATCAGCCAGGCTATAAACTACATGCTGCAGTGTACTGCTGTTTTCTGAGCTAGGATCATTTTGATGAACACAGTACCAGTGACTAGTGGCATTGCCTACGTGTCCAAACAGGATGTATAACACTTCAACTCACATCTCATCCATAAGGGGAATCACAGAGCTGGAAGAGAACTCAGCAAGTCACTGCTCTCACCTCCTACATGGCAAATAGTAGAAGTGTTTAATTTGCTTGCTCATATTTCATTGCATAGTTGACTACAATAAACAGTTTTTGCCTTTTTCCAGAACTGTCCCCTGCATCTAATTTAACTTTTTAGAAAAGGAGAGAATGTTCCTTCCCTAAGGGTGCCTGAGAATGCTCTGCAGAGCAAGGATGACGAGGGACCAGAAGATCAAGTGGAGAGAAAGCTTGACTGTGGCATGCAGTACAATTTCATATAAGCTCTGGAAATGATGAAAAGCAAAATGATTTTATAAGAGATATAGAGGGGACTTCTTGGATTGTGTGCAGCCCAGAGCAACTGAAGTCTGCTAAATTAAAGTGGAAGGGAAAGAAACTCACTGAGCAGTGTGGAAGTTTGTTTTTAAGATTCCCATTTAAAGGCTGTTTTACTCAGCAGATCTAAGCATCCCTTCTTTAGAGGTTTACCTTGTCTCAGTGCACTGTCCTGTCCTTCTAGCAAAACAAAGCCATAATGACCAGAAGTCTTCACTTAGTATGCCCTTTCTAAAAAAAAAAAAAAAAAAAAAAAAAAACAATCTGTGTTGTTTGATACTTCAAGTTTATCTATTCTGACACATGAAGAAGTCGGAAGCCAATACGCATTTTTCAGATATGCTTTAAAAGACAGCAGATATGCTAAGAGCACTGGGAAAGGAGGACAGGATAGGAAGCCGGGAAACCAAGTGACAATTACAGTCAACCACTTCTCATTCCTATTTAGTGAATGATCCAGTAAGAAAGCAAAAACTTACTTCTATCTTTTGTCTCCTGTATCAGCCAGATACTAAAGCAGGAGATAACCTCTCCCCACATACGTCCCAAACCAAGCTGTAATTAAAGAGCCTCTAACAAGGGGTCTTAATGAGAAAATTTTTGAAAATCCAACCACACTGAAGCAGTAAGATCATTGTCATCTACAGGATCACTAACACCGTCAAAGCTTCAACAAATTTGTGAGGTACTGTCTTCTGCTGCAAATTCCTTATTAGCTCAGGCAGTATCTCATACTTGCGTATTTATCCCCTCTATTCTCTGCTTTAAGTTTCCCAAGAGCAACGGCAACTCCAAGTTCTATTCTGCATCACTCTGCACAGTAAAAACTGTATTGTCAGGTTTATCACAAGTACCACAGATTCTCCTGATACAGTTTCCCAAAGAAGTACAGGGTCTGACCAACATAGAGACATGATAAAATATGATAGGTTCTGTCCCTGTTTGTTTGTAGTGTACTCAACTCTACCAGAGTTCCACTGCTATGTGGGCAACATACTTGCAGTGTTTAAAATTAAGCAGCTTTTCCTAGTATCAAGCTAAGATCTCTATTGCTTCCAATTAGATTAATTACTTCTTGGCTTAACCTCAAAGAGAGGCAAAAGGCAATTGTTCATTGCCCTTCTCTTGTGAGTACTTTATGCACTGGAAGAGATCTCATTTTTAGATTGAACAAGCAGTTTCTTTTCTTAAAAGTAACATTCAGTAACATTTACAGCTTATCATTCTTGGTAAAAATAGTAAGAAGTCACCATGGGACTCTAAGATGAATCTTCAACTTCCTGCAGTGCTCATAGGAATGCTTAAACCAGTAATCCAACTAGGTTCTCACTTTTGTCAAATAGAGTAGAATAACTACAACTACCTCTATAATTCACTTCTATTAACACATCCTAGAATATTAATGACTGCATTTCCTGCAGTGGCATCACCTTGTTGCCTTTATTATGTATTCCAATACACCAAAGAGATTGTTCTCACTCTATCCCAAACCGTTTTGAAGCTGCCTGAGATTCCAAGGTATCACATGTCCAAACAGAAACCAAATGACTGAATGCCTTCAGGCTCAGACCCTCTCTGTGGCCTCAGGTAATTGTTTTGTACCGCTCATCACTTTGCAAAGGCAAAAAGCAAAACCAGAACACTCCAAAGAGAACTAGAAAAATTCATGGCAAAAATTGATGGTGTGGCTGGAGGGAACTTTTAGCAAGGAGTCCTGTAACTGATGATTACTGCACTGTCACTCATAGCTGACCACTTCTCACTACTTGTCAGCTCCAGTCTCACTCAGACAGGATTCAGAATTACCAGACAAGTTCACCTGACCATTTCTTACATCTACCATATGTCTATGCAATGCATGGAAGCAGATCTCAGGAAACATGTATTCACTAATATGGAAATCAGTTCTCTAAACACAGTTCACCTACCTGTCTGAGATGAAACCAGGGCTTCACAACCACCATATTTGCAGTTTAATTAGCTCCCTGCACCTTCAGTCCCTTCTTCCTCATTGCAATGATTTGTCCATGGGCTCAATTTAGAAAGCAGTAGAGGTAGCTGCGTGAAATAGCCGGCAGTCATGCTAGAGACAGGTTAGCTCCATTTGTTCTGCTGAGAGCAAGTAAATTGGCTGGGAAGCTGTCAAGTGTTGAAAAATTGTCCACAACAGTTTCTCCTTATGTTGAAGAATGCATTACTCATTTGATCTAGGTTTTTAAAACCAATGAGATTATTCAAAATATCAACAACATACACACACATTATTTAGAGACAAAACATATCATCCAAGTATTTGAACAAAACATTATCAGCTTTCAGTGACAAATTAGATTCAGTAATCTGGAAGACTCTGCCCTGTCACCCTTTAGAGCTAGATGAACTGCTGGAAAATGGCCCTACCCCAAGTCCAGTCCAAACTCGTATTGCTCCACTCAGAATTTAGCAAATTGGAGCCTCCTCAGAGCAGGGACCACAGTGGTCCCAGTTTCACCACACAGTCCAAAAGGCAGGATGCTCTGGAAGCAGGGGCTGTTACAGACCAAAAGACGACCTTTCCCAGTCACAACCTTTCCAAGCAGAAACACTACAGAGAGCTGGAGCCCAACTCTACAGCAGGCCTTGGCCCAGGATCCTGAGAGGCTGAGCAACATCCCCCATCCAAATCCACTCTCATCTTGCTGTACCAGGAAGGTATACACTCCCACTCCCACAGGCAACAGCTTTTTGTGCATCTGTCCTTGTGACACTCCTGTGAAAAAACTGAGTGCTACTAGCCCTTTTTTATGCAGGGCTAATGAGACAAAAAAACAAAGGACTTGTCCACATGGAAAAACTGTTAGGATCAAGCAGATACGGAAAGTTAATAGCATGATCAGTACCTTTAAAAGCCTATGTGGAATGGCAGGTGACATAAAAAGCAAAGGTTTTCATATCCTGTATTTTTTCTGCAGGAGAATTAACACAGAGTTGTTCACTCCTCGACTACTCGCACATCAGTCACTGACAGTTTCCCACACAAAGCCCAAGCAACACACCTGCACAGTCATAAGAAATCCATGGCAAAGCAAGGGCAAATGCCAATATCACAAGGAAAGGCCATCACCGGTAGGCCATCTTTCAGTGCAGCTCAAGCGTATGCCAATTTACTCCAACAGTATGCGGAAGATTCACACCCTGGAAGTCTATTTGTAAATCAAGTCCAAGAGCAAGGCTGCCTCTTGACCAGGATATTCTGTGTGCTGCTCCAGGCAGGTTAATATGGCTCAAGTGACAGCAGTTTCACCTCCTGAAGCCTCTTATTTCCACTGTAAATAAAATTCACAGAAAAAAGGCTTGTAGTTATAGCTTGATTTATACTGATGGGAGTAGAAAAGATCAGACTGCAGGTACTGTGCAAACTCCTCAAAAGGGAAAGGTAAATCAAGGCTTAAATTTGAGGTGCCAGTTGTAGGGCAGATTTGGACACATTTCGCCCATTTAACTGAAAAATGGTAATGTCAAAAGTTAAGCAGCACATCATTAAAATCAGAATTTCAATCTGGGCTCCCAACCACCACTGATATAATAACAAAGATAGGCAAGAAACACTATAACACACTTTGACTCCTCATTAGTATAATGCATAGCATTTAAAGACTAATTTGTCTCAACTGCACCACAAAGGTAAGACCCCATCAACACCATAGCAGGGACAACTGAGACATGAAGCAGCTATCTGATCTGTCCCAAGGAGCAGAACGGGGAACAGAGCCATGGTATCCAAGAGACTATACTTAAGGAAAGCTTACTGCGGACTTGGGCCTGCTCCTACTACACGAAGTAGATGGAAGACTATTTCTATGTGGATTAGTCACAAGGGGTGAGCAAATGATGGTCAAGTTCAACATATAGGCTCTATAGTTTATAACTTGCTAATGACTAGCACTGGTAGCAAGGCTGAGAGAACTGGAGGACTGGACACAAGAGTCCTCATGGGTCTGTTTCTGTGGCTAATCGATTTATATGCTCATGCTTTGTGTTGGGCTGTGCCTAAACACATGAGATAGCCTGCTGCAGGAGCTCTTAGTATCGGATGGACTGTGAGCAGATCCATCTCCACATGGAGCAGATCTCATTTCCGCTGTGGGATCTAAGAAGGGGCAAGTTAGTATTTTCAACACTTGCTCAGGCCAGCAGACAACGGAACAAGAGTCCAGTTCATTTTACAGCCTTTATGTGGAAGGGTGGCTAATACAGCAGGGGCACGATCTAGTGCCTCTGAGCAACCCATGTTTTTGAGCAGCAAAGGAACGCTGAACAACCCATGTTTTTGAGCAGTAAAGGTATGCGCTGATAAAGACGCTGAGCAACCCATGTTTTTGAGCAGCAAAGGAATGCGCTGATAAGACTGTTGACAACCTTGACTGCCTCTCACTGAAGGAACATCGCCAGCGGATAAACAACA
>NW_008824050.1:433447-437861 GCF_000699105.1 Pygoscelis adeliae
CGGGATGGGGAGGAGGCGGGGGTCGGCGTGGCCGTCAGCCTCCAATGAGGAAGGAGTTGGGAGCGCGTGAACGGTTGTAGTTAACCAATTGTAGGTTGTTATGAAGCGCGCGTCCGAGCGTGTGAACGACTGTGGTTAGCCAATTGTAAGTTGTTATGAAGTGCATGTCCGAGTGCGTGAACAACTGCAGTTAACCAATTGTGGGTTGTTATGAAGCATGTGTCCGTGGCACATAACTATATAAACCCTGTTGTAAGTCTAAATAAAGGAGGATGACCATACCCATATTGGGATCTATCATTACTCCGGATTCGCGACTCCCGCTCCGCTGCCGGCAAAGATCCGGGAAAACTCCAACGCCTTTACACCACTGAATAACATCTAGCTAAGAATGATTTTTTAGGTCACTTCAGCCTTGGTTTGGTTTTAGCTAAACTAAGACTGAATGGAGGGTATTTCATATACAGAAATTCACTGCCCAATACCGTTGCCAAGCAGAAGAGAAACTTATCTGGGGGAAGCATAATTATCATCACAACAAATCCTACACAAGTTGTCCTGAGGCATTACCAAAGGTTAATAAGGTTATAATCACCAACAGTGATAATTACAGCTAACGGAGAACTCCAGAATAGAAGCATGCCTTCGTCTATCCAGCATCGTCACAGTCTCAGGCCACTGTTATTGACAGGACATAACACATGGAAGAATTAAGTCATTTCAACACTGCTTCATCATAAGGTGCTTGAATTATTTAGTTCAAAGCAGATGCAGAATATCAATCATTTTTTTATCCATAAGTCTTCTAACAGAAGGGGTTTTATTATTGCTTGTCAATACATGTGGCTGTCTCCCAGGTAGGAGTGTAGCACACAGTAGGTTGAATCTGTATCCAACCTATTTCAGCCCTGATTAGCATGCTTTCTTCAAGCTCTAAGTTTCCAGAAGTGTGATAACAGAAAGAACCAACATTTTCTGCTTCTCATAGAGAAGGGATGCTGAGGTATGCATAGGTGAGAAACCCAGTGGGGGCAGAAACACCCTACCTGTGGGAATGCAATCTTAAACATCAACAAGCGCTCAGGCAGAATCATTTATAACCCATCATTCCTCATCACTGATTGCTCCTTAGTTACATGGCACTTGATAACAAATTATCCCCTTCATCTCCTTGCCAGAAGAAGAAAGATGTCACTAAGTCAGTGTACAGTACATTGACTCTAGAAAATACATTTGGTCCCTTAAAAATGAAGTTTTGACAAAATGAAGTTTTGACAAAAAAATGAAGTTTTTGCCCAAGTTTTGACAGGCTCTGAAAAATTTCTGCCATCCACTTAGCTCAGTTTAAAAAAATAAATAAATAAAAAGCACACACTGCAATAACAAATCATTAAAATTATATGTTGAAAAATTTACATGGCTATTGAAAATACATGATTAGATTTGAATAACCATGCCTGATGCATAGATGAAATAGTATGCATTCCCAAAGGATACATGCATACCATGTCAAAAAACAGAGGAAGAGAGGAGAATGAAGAAACAAAACAAGCCTGTCATTCCCACGCTGGGTATTGGAGTGTCCAGTATTCAATCTCAAGAACTGGGCAAGAGCCAAAGAACGATATGCCTTTCCTTCCAGTCCCATCCCCTTGAAAATCCTTTCATTCCTCAGAACCAAGATCATCCTCTGGGAGATGCAAGAGACTGCCACTGAATTTCTGTGCAGCCTTGGGCCAATTGCTTTCCTGACCCATATGTAAGCTACTTTCCATTGCACAAGTGTTGTCTTGTCATTCATTGCATATGTAGTGCCTACACCAGTGGATTCTTTAGCTGCTGCCCTAGTATTAATAAAGAACAATAGTAAATTTATTGTTCATTCTCAAGGGAGCCAGCCTCCTGAGCAGCGGTTCACAAAAATTCCCACCCCCACACAGCAAGTAATGATTGCCCCCTGTCAGTGAACTTGGTTAACTATTTAATTTGGTTTGCAGACCCAATCTCATGGTGAGCTATGAGGTGTGGTGTAATGCTCCGATTTTGCCATGGAGCTCACCCAGAAGTATCTTTCAAGCTTAAAACAACCAGAACTTTGAAAGCATGAAGACAAAGCTAAAGTAGAAATATTTATCGGCATCTATGATCAACTGGAAACTCCATTTCTTGGAGCTGTGGATTGTCATACATCTAGGTAGAGGCCAACAGTGTCCAACTCTTCACAATGTAAAGACCATGCTGTAGACACTACAAACTTCAACTTCTGCAGAGAGTTCTCAGTTTTGCTTCAGCTCCTATACAGCAGACATTTCATTTTGCCCACCCATCTCCCTCCCTCAGACATGCCTAGAGATTCCAGTACTTCACAGCTTTTCCTGTGTCTGAATTAACTGCAGTCAGTGCCAGGGTCTCTACAGTATACCATGCAGTTGAGCACCAAGTGGAAAGGTTAATCTAAACATATTCAAACTATTAAAGGCAGCCTGCGTGCCATTTGAATTAGTTCTTTCCTCTCAGACTGATCACCAACACACCTAGGTGTCTATCAACAATCAGAATTCATCCTTCTTTATCATGAAAGGCTAGTGATGAAGGGGATCTGAACAGGTTCTTTCTGCAGTTACACTAGATGCTCAGCTTACCCAAGGACTAGAATACAGCACTCACACTCAAAATCTCACAAAAAAAACCCCAACACACCTACCCAAAACACCTGGCACATTGGTATTCTTTGGCCATTCCAAAGATAACAGATTTCCGATCTGGGAAGCAAGTCATGTAGAAGACAAAATTCAACCTTTTGGTATAGCACTATCTGAACACCTCTCCTCTCTTTTCTTAAATAAAAAGAATCATCTGAAAAATGGAGAAATTAATTTCTATGCAAATAGGACTTCCTTCTCCACAGTTTTATATACCAAACATTTCCCAGAGTTCTCATCATTCTGAGAGCAGAGCCAACTCACAATGGACACCATTAGAGAGAAGGACTCGGAAATTTCTTCAGCACTTCTCAATTCAGAAGTAGTACAAGAGACACAATGCTGTCTCCTAACACGCTCTTTTTAACTCTCTGAGCACACACTTATGCAAGATGACTGTTTGCAAACATTGGTAGTTCCACTATAGGAAAACAGAGAAGAGTTTCTGTATACTCCTAGAAACTCTAGAATGGACAGCCCCGTTACTGGTGCAATGTGAGAAGAAAGATTACAAGCTATTTTTGTTTAAATTCAGAGATAAATTAGGGCTCAGTTGCCTAAAGAACAAAACCTTGTGGCACTCCTAATACAGAGTTTATGTGTATTTTGAACATCTTGTCCCCGTTAAAAACAAGCTGCCAAACACTGATTGATTTTGCACAGGGAAAAAAGTTATTGTTTATGGGGAAAAAAGAAAAATATCCAAGAAGTGTAAAAGAAACACAAAGATGAAACTAGTATTAACTAGTTGCCTGCTCCATCAAAGCAAATATCACACTTGGATACTGCAGTTTGGTTTCAAACCAAAGAAATGCACTGAGAAAATCACTAGTGGCCAGATCAAGTAAGCCATATTAAGACAGGATGTCAGAAATAGACACATTTATTTTTCAGAAACTTTAAAGAGCTGAGTAAAGAATATATGGCCAGGCTGCGATAGGGCCAAATCCAGCATAACAGCACAGACCTCCTTCCAACAAATCAGAGCAGCTTCAACAAAAGGTCAAAGTAAATGGGAACTTCCAACCGATTTGCCATCTGACTTAACACGTTTTCTTGCAGCACATCAAGATAAGCCACAGAATGGTCTTGCACATGCAGATCAAACTGCGTTCTCATCACCTAACTAAGTCTTTGCCAATGAGAACTACTATGATTAGGCCTCGTGTTCCTGCATGTGACTACCAGGCACTAGGACCAGTCATAATAATCCTCCTATGACCCTGTCTCAGCCATGGGCATGGGAGAGCCAAAGGCCTCCCAGGGACAACTGAAAGACCTATTTTGGAAGGGCAACAGTTTGCTGGACTGTGTTCTGGATACATTTCCCTTATTATGGGCTGAACCCTCACAGCTGAGCCAAGGTTAGATGCCTAGAAGCCAGGAGGCACAATAAGTCTGGATCATCACACATCTGCCTCATTTCAAGCACTCCTCAACTGTGCAAAGGACTGTGTGATGCTCTCTTCCAACAGGAGTCAAAGATGCTATTTTTTGGCTGCTGTCTGGAGCACTGTATCCTTATTCCCATTTCCAGAGAAATTTGAAGGATACACATTTCCTGCATCGAAGCCTTCGGTTCTGGGTATCCTACCAGTAACAACTGCTGCAAGAGCTCAGCATATGAAAGACTGGAAAGAGAAAGGTGGCAGGTTGAGCCCCAGTCCTCCTGTGGTCACTTCACAGTTAAAAATACAAAACAAATACCACAA
>NW_008824050.1:437887-455219 GCF_000699105.1 Pygoscelis adeliae
CCCATCTCTGAGCTAGTCTCCCCTTTGACAGACCTGAATCTCCACAAAAATTTAAAAAACAAACGAACAAACAAACCAACCCTGCACTTACTTCTGGCTATCCAAGGTATGTACTTCAGTCTGGATTAGATGTATCTCCAAGTCCTTTCCTTTCAAATAGTTGTTTCTTAGTCTTCATGTTTTAGTTAAATCCCTTGATCTCACTGTCACTCTGTTGTCAAGCAGATACAACTACTGGGGTTATTTGCTGCCTGCAGGTGCAACCGGTAGGGCTGACAGAGCTGAAGGATAGCTCTTAACCTCTTCTCCATCAATCCAGTTAGGGTGTTTTTAGATACTGTTTTCATAAAAGCTAAAGATCTTCATAAAGACCATCTGCTTCCCAGAAGTTCACAATTGAGTCATTCTCCATTATCATTTCAACACCGGCGTTTTTAAATCTACCCTTAGGAATCTCCTATATCAAGCCCATAAATGAACCCATGTTCATCAGAGACACTGTACAGTGCTGGGCCAAGTTCTTCTTGTCATTACCATTAAAAGCTGCAGCTCTGGGAGTTAAGAACAATGACGTGGGTTATTAGCCACTCTGCATCACAGCACAAACTGATCCCCATATAATATCCATAAAATGGGTATGTTTTGCCAAATACTTAGGGGGCTGGGTTTCTTTTTAACTTAAAGAGCATCAGTCACTATCAAAGATTAAATAATAGTACAGGCAGCCAGTGGATAAACTGAAGAAGATGGCCAGAAAGCTCCCCAGGCCTCCCACTCACCACAGCATAAGATTCTCTGCTGCTACTTGTTCGTTGGTTCTTCATAACATCAGTTCTCAAGCAGACCTGCATATAGGGTTCAGACAGCACAATATCCAGCTATACAGATGGACAGCATGTAGCAGTAGATACAAAACTATGACTCAAATTAGCTGGTCTAGTATGATAAATTGTCAATACAAACTCAATGCATGTCTTGTCAGAATGCTCATTTTCAACACAGCAATTCATTTTCTCTTAAAGATATGCTGCTGGTTTCCATCTGCATTTGAAATGCAGATGGAATGTGCTTTATATTCACTATTGAATTGTTTCATAAAATAAACATGTCAACTCCCAAGCCAAAGCCATGTGTTCTGTGAGGGATTCTAAACAGGGAAGGATTTCTCTGCCCTGTTCTTTGAGAGCAAGAGTTGCTCATGTCACACAGATAATATTAGCCATTCGTTGTTGGCTGTGCAACACCCCGATAAGCCAGCTAGGTACCTGCATGTAATCAAGCTGCCTGATCTTTGAAAACACCTACTTTAACTTGGATTATACTATTGTTTTCATTGAAGAGGTGTCACAGGAAACAGAAGTAAATGAAGATCCTGTTGTAAAAACACACTACAGGAAAAGTTCTTTGCACCCAGGAGTTCTCAAAGGAAACACCAAACCAATTGTAAGTGGAAAAGAATCAACCAAAATGGCAGAAGCAGGAAGACAATTAAACAGCATCAACTAGTACCAGATCCACATTTCCCCAACTACAAAAGCTCTGCAGCTCCACTTCATACTTTCACATAGCAAGCAACCAGCCATTGCTAGAAAGCTGAGTATTTGGGATTAAAACTAAAACATCTTGTCCTTTTGAAATATCAGAATTTCTAGAGGAATGTAACGATCTGCAGCCCTGGCAAATGCATCATGGCAAACTATTTTAGAGATCTATACTGAGATGCCACTCAAGTCCCTATTGATAAAATCTGACAGAACACTTGATCAAGCAGTCTGTCAAGTTTTATCAATACTCACATGTAATTGTAAATTTAAGCTTTCGAAACCCTGAAAAAAGAGAAGCCCTGTCTTTCTTAAAACCAGCACTACCAATTCAGCATAAGAGGACCAGAGTAAGAGAAGGACTGTTTGTTCTTTTTGTTTGGTTGGCTGGCGTGGATTTTAAGAGGGCACTAGACAGCATCTAACAGCTTAAGTTTCTGTTAAGGTTTGTTTGGTTCTGTTTTGGTTTTGAAAAAATCTGCTAAATCAAGACATTACCCCAGACTGTTTTTAAACTGAGCTGTTATACATACTAAACAGTTACCATGAAGTTTTTGACTTTCCTTGAAAAATACAGACACGCTGTCATATAATTTCCAAATGACTTGTAATTCCTGAATCACTTTCCTCCCACCTATTTCAGGGTTTATTATGTTATAGGCTTTATGCCAAGGTCATCAGTTTGCACACAATGTAGATGTTAGGACATTTTACTGGAGCTTAGCAGTGGAAACCATCTCTTGCCTATTGATTTGCAAACTAAGTTTTACTCTTGAAAAATCTACATTTTCTTTTGAAGCCGAAAAGCTGAGGCAATATGGTTGCCACATAAACACTTTATGGTGTCAAGTCCAGGTTTTCAATCTGGACCACATTCAGCACAAATTGTCTTGTCTTTATGTCTTTCTTGTGTTTGACATACCCAGAAACCATTTACTTAAGTGCCCGTAGAAATGTAAACAAAGGCATGAAACACCTCAATAATTACTGTGCCTGACCTCTGGCAAACAATTCTCCTAAATGAAAACCTATTTGAATGAGGACACCTTGTAGAAAAACATCCAGTAGGGATTAAAAAATGTCCAGGATCAGATATTCAACCAAAGCCTTTGGTAAGCCATGCTGTGTCCCATTACCCCTGTAGTAGGGTTCTCATTCTGTTTCTCTACTTGAATGTCCTCACACAATCCTATAAACAGTGTCGGTGCTTGGCCTTTTCATTCCAGTCTGCCTCAACGAGTCATACAGCTCGAGATGTGACTGCATGCTAACCATGCTGACTGTACTTCAGCAGAGGACTGAACAGCATGCCAAACTTTAAACGTGCAATCATTTCCATGAAGTCACTGCTACATTGACCAGTGGAGACTAGGGGTCTGCTCAGGACTCCTCCTATGAAAAGCACAAAAGTAATCTTTTAGCTGGGCCTGTAAAAGACTCCTATCCACAGTCAACCAGGGGAGAGCTGTAATTCACTCTTACTATCAGGTTACATGGGCATTTGAAGAGCTTTGGAGGTAATGGTTCTCTGGTCTGCTGGATAAGGGAATTACGCTTTATCTGAAACATGTTGATTCATTGAACTTAGGAAGAACCTCTTGATTTTCACATATCAAACAATAGCTTTGAGCATATCCACTTTTGTTTTCCAGAGCTCTCCAACAGAGGAACTGTACTGCATACACATGCACAAGAGCACGCTGCAATTGTTTCTTGAGAGCTTAAGAGCTACTAATTATTATAAACGATGCTCTTGCAATCACATGACTCAAAGAGATTAATAGATACAACCTCTACTCAGCCATACAAATTTAAAGATCTATTTCATGTAGGCGGAGTCATTTTCCCTCACAAGGATGTTTGAAATGAGCTTCTGATATAAGTATTAGTGGTAGTAGCTCTCCATGTGAACCTCAGAGCAACTGAATGTTCAGCTCTTGTACCTGGCCAAGACCAAAGAATACCAGGACACTCCTAAAAAGGTGCATGTTCACCAAGACAGGGAGACCCTTAAGTAAAACATACCACTTCCCAAATGCAGCTGGCAATTCTAGAAGACAAGACATGGTTATAGACTGCTGATCCAGGAGAACAGCTTCAGTTACCACCTTCCTTTCCTGAGGAAACACCTCTTTCATCTTTTCCCGCACTCTAGTCCTCCTTTCCCCTTTTTGTTATTTCTTCTCCCTTGAAGAAATTAACTCACCCATTCCATAATCTTACTTTTTGTGCAAGCAATTTGTGCTCCACAACTTATTTTCCTCTGTAGAATCTGCTACAAAGTAGCTAAGGCTGGGGACAAGGACAACAAATAAAAGCTCTGGGAAAAAAAGTTATCTCCTTGAAAGCAGCGTAGGAACAACTTCCGTTCTAGTCTGGAGGTCTCCCCCTCTACGGAGCTGAGAGGATAGCTAAATAAAAAAATAAAATAATAATTTAAAAAAAATCACAATTTCTATTGCATTACTCTCTGCATTTGAGTGAATTAAAACACAGGAGAAAGCAATACCACCTTTAGTACTAATACTTGGATCAATGTTTAAAAAGCAATCCTCCTGAAAAGACAAGAAAACAAGGATCCCCGTGAATACATGATCCTCTATGACATTTACAGAAATAAATAGAGCAAATCACCAGATCAAGCTTCAAGGCACATCTTAGCTGAACAACCTTTCCAAACAGAAAGGGATTCAGTTAACACTCCAATTCAGCTGTGAAGCACCTATCTATATCTACAAACTGTCACAGGCAGCAAACTTCAGTCTCAG
Source organism: Pygoscelis adeliae (assembly GCF_000699105.1). Lineage (NCBI taxonomy): Eukaryota > Metazoa > Chordata > Aves > Sphenisciformes > Spheniscidae > Pygoscelis > Pygoscelis adeliae. The sequence goes on from NW_008824050.1 coordinate 442,197, forward strand.
GCAACATCCTGATATTTCGGTTGATGCCACCAGTTAAGTTAAATCAGCATGGTAAATAGCAAACATTATGCAGCAAGAAAGGAAAAGTACACCTCAAAACACAGCATGCTAGCCTAAGGCCCGCAAGTCAGCAAGCTGCACACATGTACACTGAAGCCTCAATACACTGAATATTCTTACAGTTAAGGATGGGCAACCATCGCTCTGTGGAAGGGGAATGGATCTAAGCACATGTATTAAACATTTTGTTAAACTTCAGCCTGACCTGCTGAGATGTATAAACAGGCAGCTTCTGCTCTGTTTAATCCATTTAAAACATGTCTGACACCTTCAATGCTGTTAACTCTGATCTTCAGTTACATCACTTAGCTCAAGTGGCTGAGGTAACGTTCAGGGTCCTACACATACATAACTGTCTCTGGTAAGAAAGGGTAAGTATGGGAAAGACCTGCTGACCTAGGGAGTGGAGCTGGGGGGAGATCTGGGGGGCTAGAAACAAACTTTTGTGCTATTGCTATGCGCACAACCACCACCCGGCTGATTATTACACAAAAACCTTCTATAATGGGTTTCCTTTATATCCTTCTCTTTTCCCAAGTATTGTTAAGGAATCTCAATGCCCTTGTAAAACCAGAGCACAACCTGTTTTCTGTCACAGAAGCCACAGTCCAGAGATGGATTTGTTTTCTGTTGTGTCTATGTTACCTCTTAGACTGTTTTGTATTCCTTCAGATACTTTAATTGGGCCTGTAATTAGACCCCACCTCCCTCTCTTTATGTACCTTTTCCAAGCTTCCTTTTCAAAGTGCTAGATCCTAACAATATTAACATTCTCCTCTGGAACCTCTTGAGATCCTGGCAGTAATTTCATGCACCAATAATGTTTTACTGAAAATAAACAGACCTAAAACATTGGTAAACTGGGAATAATCAAGAAGTCACACATGTCCTGATACGCAGCCAAACTGCCTAGTGACCTCTGCAATTATGTCACTCATTAAGATATGCCCAGCCAGCCCAATTTCCCTCTGGGTGATGGAAAGCATACCTGTTCAGCTAAGCAGACTGAAAAGGTGTGACCAACGAAGGCAATGAAACCTAATGGGATAGAACCCAGGTGCCATAAAGGTTTAGGCTCACTGGAGTGGTTTTGTTGTAAGGGCTGATGATCAAATTCCAGGTCTGCAGCAGGAAACTAATATTTATTCTGGCACAGCTCTAATATATGTTTTACAGGATTCAAGTCACCTCTTGCATTCCTACTAATTACAGGCCAACCTCTGCCAAACCATTCTGGACAGAGGCATGTGAGTCTCCACTACTGCCTAAAATAAGGGAACTATTCCCCTCAAAAGCACTGATGCCTTCATATCCACATCCCTCCTTCTCCACAGGCAGCATAGAAACCTTGGTCATGTGCCAAGGAATGGGCAAATGTCAGAATAATATTTTTAAAACAAAACCAAAACCAAACAACACATACACCAACAAACAACACACCACACACCAGAGCTTTAATACCCCAAGCACCGAGATATATTCAGAAGAATGAGACAGTCTCCTTTCTTGTTATATACAGCAAGTCTCTTTGCGCCAGCAAAACACTTACAGTAATCCCTTACAGCATAAGTGCCTGGTGGTTCTTTTCTGAATTATAAAACTTGGCACATCTGCACAAAAAAAGGGGAAAGTTAGCTTTTTAGCCTCAAGACCATCTTTCTAATTGCAACAGGAACTTCAAGGTGTCAGAGGCTGCTGAAACAGGGAAACAGATTACTCCAGGGGATGTGGAATCTCAGTTACTAGTGGGTTTTTAAGAACCTTCCAAACAGATGTGCACCAAAAAAATACACAAACGTATCCTTTTTCAGATCAGAGGAAAGGAGTACCTGGCCACTGAGATTCATCCTTGAAAAATTTTCCTGTGATTCCACGTCATTTCTAGAAAAAAATTAAAAATAACTAGGAGATGGACAATATGTATTTTCCCCAAAATTATTCTTCTCTTTCCTAAATCTCAAACATAAGGCATTTCAGTCTGAAGGGTTCATCTCCTAAGGATTAACTTTCTACTCTAAGGTAGTCTAATGGAGAAAGAAAAGCTACTCCAAAGTTCGGTTCATTCATTGCCTTCTAAAACATGCAGGTTGAATCAGCCTCTGGCACTCATCTCTGCCCAAAGACTACTGGCAGAGATGGTTCACTGGCTTAGACCAAAATCTAACTGTAAGCACGATGAATCTTTCTCTTGGTCTGGCTGAGTCAACAGGCAGCTGGAAACAGTTTGTAATGCTAGCAGGCAGAGAACAATACAATACCCTACATCTTCAAGCAAATTACCGTATTCTTAAAATATTTTAATTCAATTCTATTTCTTTGATCTTAAACACAACTGAAGTCAATTGTCTCCATTTCAGTGAGCAGCTATTTTTCTGAATTTGCCGTTAAACTAAAATGGAGAGAGTGAGTTTGTGGTTTTCATCAAGGTTTTCTTTTTTCTTTGTTTTTAATGGTGTGTTAAAATCCACAGAACAATCACTTGCTCTCATTACGTTTCAGTCTTCGATTACGGCACTACAGAGGAGCAATCTTATTTTGAAATTACTTTGTTAATGGGAAGAAGTCAATCTCATAATTTATTGAATTCACAAACTCCAACTACAATGGCAAACACTGTACATAAGCTAAATGAAGATAACAAATTACAGTAAGTAATATAAAACCACAGAAATGTAATTATACAGTTTCAACAGTTGTTCTTGTCAGGGCAATGGAAAGTACCCAGATGAATCTGAAATTTACACTGATTTTTGTTGAATTCAGCCTAAGAACCACCTCACATAACAAGGTCAGAGACCTCTGGTCCAGGCTCTGGGGTCAAGTCACGACAGAGGACAAGTCCTTCAGGAAAAGCTGCTAAAATAACCCTCACATCCTAACCTTCATGGATTCATTCTCATTCCCATTGGCAGAAACTGGATTTTCTTTCTCCTTCTAGATTTCTCAGTATCATTAAGTGCTACCATTTTGGGTATTAAAGACAAACCTCCAGTCTGTCATTCCAGCACTAAGGCCTGGGGCACATGTGAGCTCCCTTTCCTTGCTGGACAATAGGTGTGGATGTAGCAGAAGCAAAGAGGTACACAATAGTCTATGTCATATTATATGTGAAGAGAGCGGGAGAGCACGTCACCACAGTTCGATAAATTATGGCCCAACAGACAAGGGGTTGGGGTAAGACTCCAAAAAGATGTCAACTCAGCTCTGTCAGAGACTTTGCTATGACCCTGAGCAAACTGTTTATCTTCTTTCCCCTCTCTTTACACAGCAACATAGATTGCAGCTTCTTTAGGAAAGAACTACATCTTGGCATCTAGAGTAAGAGACCCTAATCTTAATTTGATCCTCTAGGCACCACTGTAATTACAAACAACAATAAGCAGGGGAAATGATCAAATAATTAATGCAAAAAAACACTGACATGCATCTTATAAATTATTCAAGCAGCTGCAGTTATTAATAACTTCTTAGATTATTGAAATTAAGCCAACAATAAAAATCAAAGGTATTCTCTTTACCACTTCCTTCCGTTACCATCACCCTGTAAGACAGAAATCTACAATGGCACATTTAACCTGAATGAGGACACCACCACTGCTGAGTGTTACCTTTGGACAGAAAGCCTTGCAGGGGAATTTTTCCATTGCAATGATTTGCAAAGTCATAATAATATTTCTATGTCCATATTAAATTTTATAGAGGTTATTTTTTTATTACCAAATATAAATTTTGGGCCTCTATTACCTGCCATGCTGTCTTAAAATAATTCCAAGGTTACGCTGTCATCGCATAACTCTGGAAATTTGTAACCCTAACTCAAGCACTAGGAACATAACACATAATATACAGCAAAAGAAACAACGTAACGCCAAGCACAATTTTCTACTACAATAAGCTGGGGAGTGGCTCAGCAGAAAATTCATCTTTCATATTGTACGCATCAGTAGTCCATAAGTGAAGATCATACCTCTATCAAATGCTTGAATGATAATGTCTCTTGTGAAGCCATTTCTGAAGTGTCAAAAGACAACAGAAATAGTTTTCTGAAGTCCTGAAGTCAATTGTTTGGCTATCTGGAAATCGATGTAACGGAGAAACTTGTTTTTGCTCACGTTCACTTTGTACTCAATGTACCCAGCCTTGGCTCCAGGTCCTCTACTCTCCGCTTTACTTGTGAGATCAAAGAAAAAGCATTCTTAGAAGATGTAGTTTTCACACTGATACAGAATAATAGGAGAAAGCAGCAATAAAGCTCCTTAGTTACCAGATATTAAGAAGAGCAGGGAACTTATTTGTACTTTGCATAACCAAGACTGTTAAAAAGCGAGGAACCCCATGCGAAATACTCCACAGACACATTGTCTGGCAAGCTGTTTGCTAAACCTCAAGTTTTGCCACACAATGACAGACCTTGTACTAAGCATTTCACAGCCCTGCAAATCAGCTTTCTATACAATAGAGGGGAACAAGGACTCAGACTTCTCTTGTAAAGCAGCCCACCACACTGATGAAAAATGCCATGCATGAAGCATTATCATCACTGTATCATACAGAAATACAGCTTCACTTAGTGGGAAGACAGCAAGGCACACAGAGATATGAGAGAATCTGCTAGCAGGCACCAGGTTCAGCCAGTAACACATATGCAGAATAGCAATGGACTACAAAGGTCTAAATAGACCCCAATAAAGCAACAGCGCTATTGAATACACCAATCTATGAATGTTACACATTTTGCACTGTGAAACACCATGATCTGCATCATGTTAAGAGATGTCTCTGCACACAAATGTAAAGGAGATGGCTCTTTGATATAGGTTTCTCGAAGGTAGAAACAATTTAAAGAAAGTAGACAGGTCAAAGTCTGTGATAACTTGCTGTTTTACAGAAATTACCAAGTCAAAAGTGTTAGTTGCTACACTCAGGATGGCTCCACTGTTTTTAGCAGCCTAGATTTCATAGCTGTACATAAAACATGCTTGAAATGGACCTCAGAACAGTGTCTCTGCCTCCATCCCAAGGCAGGAAAAGTGCAATTAGGTTGTTTTTCATTACCATGCAGGAACTCAAACTGCAGGAGTAGGAGGGCCAAACCCTGACCACCCATGAAAATACAGGGAAATCTCAATGAACAGAACACCAGAAATGAAGCACAGATCAACGGCTTGTGGAAAAAAGCTCTGCTCAAGGAGACAGCTGAGCAGAACCTAGTCATAGTAGTAAGAGAATCTGCAGTCTCACATCAGAAAGGGCACTCTTTCATGAATTACACAGGACAAGGCTCTATGCTAATACCACTGCTTCCTGTAGAGTCAAACACCTAACAGAGGGTAGCTAACAACAAAAAAATCCCCAAAAAACCCTGAGCAGAGACTTGCCAGTAAGTCTAATATTAATTGTACCGAAAACTAGTAACACCAGGAAACATTTCAAATGTATTCCCCAGGCTTTGCTTCAGAGTCTGCAACTTTGCTGTACTGATGTGTGGGCTATGAACATCCACCCAAGAAATGGGACACAACAATACTACCCCTTCCCCCTGAGCCACATTTCAGAACTACAAGGAAAATGAAACACAATAGCACCCATATCATAGGTATTTTATTTTTGGTCAATAGGACCTTTGCGGCATGAAAAAGATAGCATGAAGGCAACAACTCAGGACACTAAATTTTCATCTTTATCATGTTTGGTAACCATTAAGTTTTGCGTGATCTTTAACAGTGTGTTCCTCATTTTCTGAACACCCAGGCCGAACCACCTTGTCAAAGATCAGCAAGTACTTGTAACTGCTGCTGATGTCTAGAGACTGCAGTTTGACACCACTGAAGAAAAGATGAATTTACGCAGCCAAATAATTGAATTGAGACAATAAATGGACATTTGTACTGATTCTAGCTTGTTCTCCTCTCTGACTGCATCTCAGCTACAGGATGAAGCTGATAACAGTGAAGTGCACAGTGATAATTCAATTAACAGAGTATTCAGTATTACTGTAGGAAGCAACCCTGAAAATATCTATTGGAAAATAAAGATTCCTTACCTTCAGAGCAAGATACAGTGTGCAGTAGACAATGTACAGGGACTGAATCTGAGCATGAAGCACAACCAACAGTAAACAGCTACCAGTCCTTCAAGCACTGCCACCCTCTGCTCAGGCTAAGACAGGGATCCTACAGGAAAAACACAAACCATAATCATGTAGCTAAAGCCCTATGAGAACATATATGTAGAAAAGGACAAATGATCGATGTAAACTCATCTGTAATGAGTTTAGAGAGAAGAGAGCTTTATATCCGTAAAGAGAGTTTTATAATTATTCAGCATTTGATTTGGGAAGTTTATCGATTTTTTTTCCTTTTTTTTTTTTTTTTCTCCTTAAATGGGTCCTCAGTTTATAAAGCACACAGCTCATTCTCTGTATAGGCAGACAAAAATCACATATATCCAATGAGAAGCAACAGCTGGCAGGAAGGAAAGTCCATAGTACATGTAACTATCATATACCCACAGGAATGGAAGGGACTTCAAGAAGTTACAGGGCCAACTCCCACCTCAAGGCAAGCTCAGTTTTGCCTGTATCATACCTGATCAATGTTTGCCTGACCTGCGATTAAAGACCAGCCATGGAGACTTCAGATCCTGACCAGAAAGTCTAATCCACTGTCCTTTTCTGTTGGAATGTTTTTTCTTACCTTTTTTTTCCAGAAACATAAGCCTACAAATTCCCATACCATCTACTACAAACATGGAGTATAGTGGGTGTTTTTCCTCCTCTTTTTAAAAGGAAGCTTATTTTAAACATGTTGATATTCTGATAATCATCACTACCCTTAAAATGGAGAAATATACCTAGCAATGGTAATACATCTCCCTAGAATCCCAGTGTAAGATTAAGCAGGCACTGAAATAATATTTTTTTGGGGGAAAAAAATCAACCCTATTTACAACTACAATATTTTCACTATTGTTAACAAATACATTTGCACGTCAGGGTTTTGCCTCTTATGATTAGTGCTACTTACTTTCTGGTCAGCATAAGCTCAGCTACAAAATCTATTTCCATAAGAAAAAGATAAATTTATACTAGGAATAAAACAAAGCCATTTTATATTATAAAGATACTGCAACCAAAAGTTTTTGTTCTGCTTTTAACAACAAACACCCTTAAAAGACAAAACATCTTTAGATATTTGAATGTATCTTTAAATCTCAAAAGCCAAATTTTCACCAGAAATAAGCAGAGCCAGTCAACTTCTTCATTTGAAGGAATAAAAAAAACCTCAAAAAACCTGAAGAGAAGCAGGTCATAAACAATCCTCCTGCTTGCTTTGCCTTCACTGCGTGTCTTCCGCACAGGGTTTTGACCACACCTCCAGGGCTCTCTGCAAATTCTACATGAGCCTTGCGGTCTCTACAATGTGTCCACCTGTCACAGCAGAGGCCAAATTGTGCATTCCCTCCCTGTGCTCTGCAAAGCCCTATGGTGATCTTCCATTTTCCCAGCAGCCTGAAGCCTTCTAGCCTTCTCTCAAAGGAAGACAAGTGTTAACTCTTTTTAAGGGACTAATTCATGCATGCAAGAAAAAGTAAGTCTATATATGTATTTGTATAAGCAAGCTATGACTCAAGGTAAGGGAAATGAAGAGTGGGATTTTCTGGGAGGTTTACTGCAGATCTGAACAGAAACAGAGTTAAGCCAGTGCTCTCTACATCACAAAATTCACCAATGATAATTGTAAAACATAGCATCACTAAAGCCAAAAAAGTTCAATGAATATTAAGGAAACAGTTTTTTAAAAAAAAAAAAAAAGCTATCCATGCTGTCAATTCTCCAAAGGATCTAATAAACCTGAAGTCCAAATCCTGCCCCTCTGGAAAACTTAGAGCAGTGGATTCTGGGAATTTGTCACATATGTTGTCATGAAACGGCTAGCAGTATGTCTCAGAGTTGACTTATGTCTACACAGAAATGGCAGCAGGCCTTGCTCAGCAGAGTTTTTGCTCTTGAATCATCATCAAAATTCTCCTGGTCCAACTCAGTAGTCTGGAGCTAGGAGCATTCATTGTTCAGATGAGGTCCTTTCTCTAAAAAGTATATGCCTGGCCTATTTAGCACAATCCTGTCCCTCTGGGGGGTGGGGCAATAATACCCTTGTACAAAAGGGAGAAAGATAGTGAAAGACAAGCATCTCAATTTCGAAGTAACTCTGCTTGGAAATATATTTGCATGTGTAGGATGAGCTTTAGCACACATATCCTCAGTAAGTAAAAATTCAAGAAGTTTGCTTTTACAAAATGAATGTGTGGAAAAGCATGATCTTGCATCAAGGGCAGCTCTGCTACTGCTGGCCCAGGGCCACAAGGAGCAGTCACTGAGACCCAGCTCTCCACCTTTACCCTTCCAATGGTCTAAGTCTGCACCCACATTGCACCTATAGTAAACCTCTTTGAGACAAGAGCACTTATCATTACAGCAATACAGGCCCTCAACAGCATTAGTAACGATATTTCAGCATCTCAAATGATGGAACAAAATTCCAAGAGTGCCCAACATGAGAACTGTGAGATCTTGTGAAAATCTGCACTCAAACTCTGAACAGTGGCTGTATCGGCTGGTCCCCAAATAGCCGAGCCCAGTCAGCCACAAGGAAAGGAAGCATTCACACAAGGAAGTGTACTACCTGCTGAATAGAAGGGCTTTAGCAATTTACTGGCACAGGAAATGCAGTACTTAAGTCAAGGGTATTTATTTATAGCCTACTTGATTTCAAAAAAATAGACAACAGAAACTTCCGTTTCTTTCCTAACATGACTTTTGGCCAATCTCCCACCTGCATTTTAAATTGATAGAGCCATTCTTTCAATATGGCACCAAAATGAGGCTGTGGGAGTTCAAGATTAGCTTACAGTAAGTGGAAATTCAAGATTAGCTTTCAGTCAAAAATTCTGTGGGACTGTGGTTCACAGTTCTACACTCAGCTTGCAAACATACTCTGGAAATATAAGACCCTAAATAACAGATGATATTGCAAAGCTAGTGGATGCCACATGGCGAGATACAAAGCCGTCAAGGAAAGAAGACATTTTGTAAAAAGTAAATAAAAATGTAGTACCAAAAATTGACTATATTTATTTCATACCCCCATAGGATTTGGTTTCATTCCCAAATGTTGCTATATCAATAAATCCTCCTTCCCTAGGAAGTTACAGCAACACAAAGGATAGAGGAAATGACACATAAACAATCTGTGTGTTGACAAGAAGGCAATTTTGTAATATGTTGTTATTTATGGCCAACACTTAAGCAGATGGAAGATGCATCAAAATGAGAGTTTCATTTAGAACATGCAGGCCAGAGAGAAGTCTCTGCAGGAGAGGCACACCATGGGAAAATACAAGGCACTTAACAGCTAGAACTGCATTACAGTATTTGTTTTAACTTAAAAAGAAACACACGATAATATACTGGAGGCAAGGTAAAGGTGCAACACAGAGAGGGTCTCTTAAATATGCAGTGAAAGGAGGAGTACAGAGTGAAGCCTTTTCCAGGGGTGCATCTACCCTGAGCAGCCCTCTTGCTTCCTGAATGAAGTGGCAGATCCCATTTCATGTCCTGCTGGAAGTCTGCCATTTTGCTGTTGTTCCTTGGCCAGTATGGGTGACATCCCTCCCTTTTACAGGTGCAGGCTCTGAACTACAGTCATGATGGTGAAAGCAGGTGCAGAACTTGGCCCTCACTCTGTGCACTATCTGACTAGATTTGCATTCGTTAGTCCACCACATTCATTAGAAATCCCAGGGGCTGCCTTCCTCCAGCACTGCTTAGAGCACATGGCGATACAGCGGGGGGAAGGAACGGACTGGCCCAACAGGCCGATAAGCAATTTCCACCCACAACTCTGAGCAACACAGCACACAGTTCCCAATGAATGCACTCATTTTAGCTGCATTGCTTTCCATCGTATTAGCTCATGCATGAAAGAGGAAAATAAATTAGCAAGGGAAAAATATTTATGCCTCCTCCTCTCCCCCCCACTATTTCATTTGATTCTAAATCAACTTGGAAGCCCTGCTGGCATCAGGGCCCTGAAGCGCTGACAGCCTCAGAGAGCTTTTAATATCTGAGAGTCCAACTCTCTATTTTCCTGTGAATTGGCAAGGTCCCTTAGTCATACCATGGGACACAAGAAGGAGCAAAGCAGTTTTAGAATAGCAGTCTTTTTCTAATAACTGATTTAACTTCCCAATCAAAGCTGAATTTTAAGAGTTTCCCACCCACTGATGAGGCATCCACATGCAACGCTAGGATAATAATCTTCTCGCCCCCCTCCCACACCTGCTGGCAATCCAGCTTCTCATGTCACATGATTGTGTTCACCAAGGGTTAGGTTCGTAGTTTCATTTCCAAACCAGTTATATGCTCTGTATGTGCCTTTCTGCCTCCCTCTGCTAACTCTGAGCTTATTAGCCAATTTCAGCTGCATTGGCAGGAAGGAAGAGCCCTCAAAAACATTTAAGTTTTTTTGCAGGAATCAGCAGCAGAGCGAGCGAAGAGGCCGTTTAAGACCCTGGCTGGGGGAAAGGATGTACCATGAATGCTCCCTCTGACCTGGCCCCAGCAAACCTACACGAGAGATGCGCCTCAAGACACAAACCCATAGGAAACTAAGGTTCATTAGCTCCGCTTCTTCCTGAGCTATTCCATTATTTCTAGGCTTCCTACAGCTTCATCCAAGCTCCGTGATGCTAACCACAAACTCAGCCTGCAATATTTAGCAATATTCTCTCTGCCTGGCAAAGTACTTATATGCCATGTGGAAAGCAATGGACAGGGAGCCAAGAACACCATGCCAAAAACAAGTAACATTGCAGAAGGACCCCAAATGCAAGCCAGGCTCCTCCCACCTGCTGGCGTCCGGCCTCTTCCATCTTGCAGAAAACGTCAGACAGCAAGCCCATGTAATGAAGCAGTGCCACTAACACAAAGGTGCCTGAGATGTCCTCCCTTCCCAGCAACTCACTCTGATCCCTGATGCGTGTTGATGTAAGCACCTGGTTTCCTACAAGGATGCACGTAGCAGGGAAATGATCCGCCACAAGGATCATAAGGAGCCACATGGAGAAAAGGGGCAACAGGTACAGGTTGCACCAGAAGAGGTTCCATCTTGATACAAGAAATTTTTTACAGTGAAACAATCAATCACTGGAACAACCTCCCCAAGGACGTGGTAGTGTGTCCATCACTGGATGTTTTCAAGATGCAATCGGACAGCGTGCTAGATAATCTCATCTAGGCTCCCTTTCCCACAAAGGGATGGACCAGATGATCTTTCAAGGTCTGTTCCAACCTGGGCTGTTCTGTAATCCTATGATTCTGAAAGAAAGGATCTGTTCATTGTGTCGATGCCCAGTCCCACGCATACACCCACACAGCACTCATGCTGGGCCAGAAACATTCACAATAAAGAGGCTGGGGAAGAAGCCAGGACTAGGGAGGGACTCCTTTTCTTTCTTGAGCAGACAGCTCAAATGCACAGCAAATTTCAGTTTTAGAGCATATTTCTGGATGTCACGCCTGAGCTCTGTTATGCTAATAATTGCTAGACAACAGTGTGATGAGTGCGCTCAACTCCTGACCAGACTGGCGGTGGTTTGGTGCAGGCTCCAAAGGAGGTGAAGGCCTGAGCCATAGCCCGATGTGAACTCCCCTAGTTTCCATCTGTCCTCTGAAAACCCACAAAGGAGCTGAGTGACACCGTGAGCATCAATGCATATGAGCTTGGAACACCGATCATGCTATTAACACATGAATAGCCGGTGGCTTTTCCAAGACTCATTTATCAAGGAACACAGAATTTTGTGGGTACAAGGAGTCTCACACATACTTTTTCCATCTCATGTAATTTGACTACGAGCCAACCACTTCATCCCATAAATATGACAGCCTAGGTGAGCCTTCTTTGAGCTATCCCTGCTAGGCAGCATGGCTGCATGGTGGTGATCTCCCCTTGAGCTGGGACACCTCTCAAGGTTGCTCCTCGAGGCAGAGACCTTTTACCAATGACAGATCTTTGGTAAGTGACCGATATTGCACATAACCTTGTAGTATGGTAACTTTGATTTTGTCTTGGTAACTTTGATTGCATGCTGAATTGATGCTAATGAAACATTGCATATACAATCCCTTAGACATAAACCATTGACCAAGTCTGAGACTAGGTTTGGATCTAGCCACACCTAAATTCCTCTCTGAGAAGTTTAGAAAGCAAGGGGATCCACTCTGAACCTTGTGACTCAATGGGAGGGTCTTCTTTACCCTTTGTGTCTCCAGTCTCTCTGTGAATCATTCTAACTTGAGTGTAACTCAATTTTCCTTTGTATGTTCCTCCCATGCAGTAATTAATAGAGTGAACCTTGCCATCAAACTTTGTTAAGTCACACTTTTACAACATTGTATTAAAACCACATTTGCGAATAACTTTGACAGTGATTCTTTAAGCCATCTAAATCACTCATTCTGTGACAAACAGTCTTCATGTGAATATAAAATCAACTACTAAGAAAAACAAGTTTAAAATATAATTCTGGTTTGTCTGGGAGTATTTGCAAGATCAAATTAAATTTAGCCAAAAGGCATGGTCACGTAAAAGCAGAAAAGCAGAAAAAGTGGTTAAACAAACCACTTTAAAAATGGAGTATTTTGACATTTCTTTTCAAAATGTTTTTCTGTCCTCCAAGAAGCATTTGCTTTTTGGTTTTGGTAAAATGCATTATTTCCCCTCTCCTTCCACTGACTGAAACACTGTTTCACCTAATACTTTCTCCAGTTTTTGATAGTCTTTGAAAGGCTGAAGTTTCTGCCTTACAGAAAAAAATTTCTCCATTCAGATCAATGAGATATCTTTTCTCCTCAAAAAAAAAAAAAAAAAAAAAATAAAATAAAAAAAAATCTGCAATTCC
>NW_008824050.1:455233-475578 GCF_000699105.1 Pygoscelis adeliae
CTCTTCACAACTTTGCATAGTTAAACTGCAGATTAGGCTTGGAAGAGTGACGATTTTTACTTTGTAAAAATGCAAGTAGGACGTTTTTAGGTCTGAAGTGTAAGAGCGCTTAGCATGACCTAAGAGAGTTAGCTCATTGTCAGTATTGAGACTGCAGAGATACAGATACAGCATTAGCTTAAGTGCACAAGTTACAATAACCGAGCTAAATGAATAAGTTACAATGTTATGTTAACAGCTAGAGTGGAAAATACAGATAACACAGCTTGTTAAACTCGGGTTGGTTAGAAGGCTTGCCAGATTTGTTTTGGCAGTGAACACACTGATAAGCACCCACAAGGTGATTTACAGCAACACAGCCACAGCAATACTGCTGATGTCAGAGAAACATTTTACACAATAGTCTCCTAAGAAAAAACTGTCCGATGGTATAGCAGGGCACATCACCACGTATTGTTTATGAAGTCAGCAGCAAACCAAATATGCAAAAGAAGGTAGCATAGAATATATAAAGAAGCAAGATTAGGGTTTTTTTTTCAGGAGTCCCTTTTCTCTGGGGTGATGATTATTAAAAGCCTTGATTTGCTAATTGCAAAGGTTAACCTAATTTTAAAAACATGAAAATGAATATGGATTAGATACTGTAAACTACTTTGTCTCATTATTCTACACTTCCTGATAGCGATGACTGCTTTGGCTTCTGCAAGGGAAAAAAACAAAACAAAACAAAAAACCAAAACCAAAAACACCACCACCACCCCCTCCAAAAAAAAAAGCCAGCCCACACAAGTCACTTCGTCCATGGTTTTCCTGCAACAACTCCGGAGGCGCCTGCTAGCAGAAAGCAGGGCAAGCCCCCGCCTGGTGACTGCCCCTCCATCCAAGGAGGGGTCCCCACCGCACCCCGCGCCGAGTCTTCCGCGGGAAACAACGGCAACAGAAAAGAGGTGGCTGGCGCCAAAGGCAGGAGCAAGCGTGAGGAGGACAGGCGGTACGGAGCGGCTCCCCCCTCCGCCTGCCTCGGGGCCGGGCCGGCGGCAGGGAGCAGCATTTTGTGGCCCGCTCACCCGGGCTCCTGCAAGGTGGTGGGGGAGCCGACCAGCAGCTGCCACAGGGGCAGCGGGAAGCTTCCAGAAGCGACATGAAGCAACAAGCTGCATTTCCCCCCAAAACCAGAAGAAATAAAATAATTAATAAATTAATGAAATCCTCACACACTTCCCCCCTAAAAACATTCTTTTTACACAACTTCTCACCCTCTCTGTAGTACCATGTCCATGATTTTTCATAGTTACATTTCCCTGCCCTGGGAAATATTCCTCTTAAGCATTAAGATGTGAATGGGGAAAACCAACAACAACAACAACAACAACAACAACAACAAAAGGCTCTGAGGCTGTCTTCACACGGTTCATAAAGACAAAAGGAAAATACTAAATATTGACTGACCTATGTTCGTTTCTAAAGCATGGCTGAACCCAAAACAACAACTAAACCATTTGACATGGTTTAGTGGGCATGGTGGTGTTGGGTTGACGGTTGGACTCGATGATCTTAGAGGTCTCTTCCAACCTTAATGATTCTATGATTCTATGATTCTATAACAGGTTAGTAGTCTTGCGTTGAACCTGCAGGCATTGCAACAGCTGCCATTTGTGTAAAGCAGCACAAAGGGGCAGTTGGGCCACATCTTGCCACAGGGGAGATGTAAAAAATAAAATTTTAAAAAAATAAAAGAAGAGAAAGACACTTCTGCCCACTAAATAGCCTACCCTTAAAATAAATGGCATGAAATACCTAGCCATGAAGGTGGCAGAGAAGAAGAAAAACCACCTTATTTTGATGCAAAGAGGAATTTTTAAGTTCTTTTCACCTCAAAGCTTTCGAAATGTGCCCTACATCTCAGTGCATTTCCTTCTTACAATGTAATCATTAGTCAGAATATTATCAAAATGTTTACCAAAGCTTTTCAGGCACAAAAAAAAAGAGAGGAGAGGAGATTATCTCTTCGCTCTGCCCATCCACCCAGCATCTCTTTTTGCATCAGGCAGCAAGCCTTGTTGCTTCCTTCCCATCCCCTCTTTGTTGCTCATCACACCTGCTGTCCCAATTTTTCATGTTTAAAATGCACACAGCAATCTTTTGAGGCTGAAACTGAGGGCCAGGATGTAGCAAAAGCAAGCTGGTGCAAATCCAGCAGTGCCATGGAGCCACGATGATTTACACGAGCTGTGCCAATGGCTTGCTTTGCCTCCTCCGAAGCGCAGCACAACTTGCATGACCATAAAACAATAAATAACAATAATAAAAGTTCTCTGCACACATTCTAACTTGAGTAATTGCTTTCTGTCTCTCTCCATTCCCCTCAGAGTCTCAGCAGGACACAGCTACTCCCATTACTTGCTTTGCTAACCCAAAGAAAACCAAGCTCTTAAAGCGATACATCCCCAGAGACATTAGGAATGTATTTACACAGCAAAGCAGAGGCACCTTGGCAGCAAATGGCAACATCGCTGTGCTCCCTTGAGAGATACAGCAGGGAGACAATAGCAGCAAGGTAGGCTTTGGCACATTAGCCAGCTATGAATTTACAAGGGAAACCAGGAAGGCTTTCAGCACTTGCTCTAAATCTCCACCTCTTGCTCCTTCACTGCAGCTTTGCAAGCTCACGCGCTCCCAGAGCAGAACCAGTTTGTCGTCTCAGACACCAGTAAGTGCTTTGCTGGCTAGTCACACCGGGGCAGCCACCTTAGTCACCAAAATGCATATCCAGCTCACTGAAAGCATTTGTACCCTGACTGATAGCGTCCTTGCTGGTGTGTCTTCACCGGCTACCTTACCCATGTCAACACAGGACACTACATGTTTGCTAGGTCCTGCTATAGTCGCACATACTTTGTTACAAAGAGCCAGAACAAAATTGCCTAAAGGGTCCAGACAGAGAAATCGTTGGCAGCCCTGTTATTCACCAAGTGCCTCACTACATGGTCTCATTGATTTATAGATGGTGACAGAGGAGTCTGCTGGTTCATTGACACTCAGCTGTTTGCTCAAGACCATCCAGGATCATGAGGACAGAAGTGGTATCTGCAGCTCTAGAGGTCTAGGTTCAGCCTAGGACCTTCACAGTTCCTCAGTTGTCCCCTAATCCTTCCCCTTCTTCTGACCTAGCCTGTGCTTTCTGACCCGATCTCCCCCATAAAAGCCTACATGAACATAATGAAAGAAAGAAATCGGTAAAGAGCCCTGGGAAGCAAAAGATAAAAGAAAGTTGAAGGGCTAGAGATTCACAGAGATAAACATTGGAAAAATCTGGGAAAGCCCTGTACGGATTTATCCTGAAACGGAGTGGGGAGATGCAAGGTGGATTGTCAAAAGCTCTGTGCACTGGTCTGGCTCTTCTCTTTATCTCAGTGATAACGCTCTTACCGATATCAACACTTAGGTCAGTGGTAAATAGCTTAGGAGCTCCCCACAGGGAATGTGCAACACATTAAAATGAGAGTGCAGAACTGGAGGAATAAGGGGCTGGGGAAGAGAAAAGAGAAGAGGAAGAATGGGATCCCGCTGCATTAGCAGGCATGTGTCCCTGTGTGATTATACCTGCTCAGTGACGTGCTGTTAACCTTCCTCTCTGTCTTCCAGAATGGGAAAGTCCATACCTATGCAACCATGACAACAGCACACAAATACATCCGCACAGTAAAATATGCACCTTAAGAAACCAATGAAGGCAAAAAATCTCCTACGAGGCTTACAGCATGAATCTCTTCAGTCACTGGATCACCAGTATGAAGTCGACCACTACTACAGGTTTGGAAAAACTTCAGAGGTTGGTTCACATTTGTTGGGAACATCGAACCATTTTTGGTATGTCTAAAAGAAACAAGTAAACAGAAAAAAACACCCAGTAATACTAAGCTGTCATCTCTTTCTAAACTTGGAAAACTATTGATGCTTTTAGTATTGTATAGTCATATATTATATATGATTTACTGATTGCTCAAGTCTGCCAGAAACTGGTGTGAAAGTACAGCTCTGCATTAGGGAGAGGTATGTAGAGCCAGTCAAATACACCTCAGAGACGGTTTCTTCTAGGACCTTTCTTGGGAACACCTTTGCTACTCTGTCTGTAATGAGTTATTATTACTAACCGTTATATTGCTTTGGCATCTAGAAGCTCCAACCAAGATCAGGGCCCCAGTAAATTTTTGCACAGCACTCTGAGACAGAATCCCTGCTGCAAACCTCTCTGGCTGAAAGCCTGGCCTGTTTTAGTGGAGCCAGGATACAGTCCTGACCCAAGCAGAGAACAGAAAGCCAAACAACACTGTAAGCCTCTAGGGGAGCTCAGCATAGAGTGCAGGACTCTAGATTTGCACTCTGATGCATCGCCTAGCCCACCACCTTCCTCCACAAGACGTAGCTGGTACATCAATAGACTGACCCCTGTGATAACAGCTTTGCAGAAGGGCAGCACTGGGCAATACAGGTAATTCTCATGTGCACAGAAACACGCAGTCAGGTAACTAATACCATCTGCCCCTGACAGCCTTTCACATCATAAGTGCTTCCCAGCACAGCAGCTCCAATATCACCACACAACTTCTCCATTATCTCAGTTTCTCTAAAAGCTGTCAGAGCTAACATCCTATTCAAAAGCCTTCCCTAAGGGCTCTGGGGGCTTGGTGATGAGGAAAAGAAACTGGTGCAATTTGTAGGCCGTCAGCCACAGATCAGCAGTGAGAGACTGACCAAAGCCTACTGTTTCTCCCATCCTGGGATGGGAGCAATCTATGGCCGCTTTAGAGACATAACATACTGTCCCCGTTCAAAGTGGAGCCTGGCTGTACTAGACAACACGTAAAGGTTGATGCATCTGCTTGCATAACAGAACAATTATTTTAGCCACTGAACCTGTAGCTTTTATAGCCAAAGAGTGTAGATTCGAGTCCTGTTGTCAATGTAAAGCACCACCACAGGGTGCTTTACATTATAGTATCTCTGTACAGTAAGAGTTACCATGGCTTCCCAGATCCTATATATCACCATGTCAACTGAAACTCTACAAGGAGTTGCTGTGTTTCTCAAGGGATTGGAAATCCATGCTTTATGGCACTAATTATGTCTTTTTTCCTGCCACTGGTACACAGTGAAATACAAACCAGAAATGGTACCATGCACAAAATTGCACTTTTGGTTGTTTAAGTCACTGGCTATTTCTCATGCTTTGTCATCCTTCCAGATATAAACAATGTGACATCCTTCTCTGTAAAGTATAGCTAGTAAATGTAAATGATAGTAGTGATCATTTTTGACTACACGAAGGGCAGATTGTTGTTACTATGACAATACAGTGAAAAAATGAAAGGGTGACTTCTGAATCCATGTAAGCCCTCCTCGTTCATCCCCACATCACTCCATTTGAGGCACAAGCTTACTCAAAGGGATCACTTCTTTTAGAGCAAGAGAGGGGCTGGAGGGATGTATGGGGCATTACTTGCAAGACCAGGAGATTAAAGCTTGGGAGCTCAAGGAGGGATTTTCAAAACAGCTCAGCATTGCCGTAACTCTGCTTTTAACGCAGCAGTGATAAGACTCCCATTGTCTACAAAGTGGGAAGCGCTACTATTTCACTTGGTGAAAGAGGATCAGCAGCATGCAATTTAAAAATGCCCAGCAGTTTTGAAGTCCTTTGGTACCAGGAAAACATGTTTTACCACTTCTTAAACAACCAGCAGGTCGGGAAATGTGGATTTGGGAGGGCTGCCTTGTTTAATCATGAAAGTTCAGAGCCTCACTGAAACAACTGTCTTAAGAAGACAGGACACTGAGCTGACCTTTGACAACTGAGACATCATAAAATCCTGGGAACCAGCGACCTGGAGGACTGTGGCAGTTCACAGCAGCTTGTCTTTTTTTTCTCAGCCTGCCCTAGGCTAATGCCTGTTGCTGTGCTCCAGAAAAAAAAAACCTCTGTATAGGAACAGGGTGTGACATTATGTTTTGTCCTTTACCATCTACTTGGGTAGAGACAGAATAAATGAAAAGCTTGGAAATAAACATCCCTATCCTTTGTGTCCTTATGGGATAAAGTCCTTCCTCTACTCTAGTTTTCCAGCCCAGCAACTTCCTGGGCTGAACCAACTCTACCCATTGCTGAGTCTCTAGAAAAAAGATGCAGAAAAACTGGGAAAGAGCAGCGGAGCACTGTGAGCAGCAAGTGATTTTATACTGTAGCCAACAGCAGGGACGGTGAAAGTCTTAATGACAGTGTGGTAAAGAGAAGATCAAACAAAAATTGGTAGGAACAATTTTCTTCTATTCCCAGCTCTGCATCCCGCTATACAAAGATGGGAAACCTTGATCAGCATAAGATGATGTAATAACTGGAGGAGCTTCTGCTCCTGGAAAAGCTCCAAGTAACTGATGTGGGGGGCGGGGGGGGGGGGGGGGGGAGGCCTATTGAAAGCGGGGGTGGGGGGGGGGAGAAGCCTATTTGTTTTGAGATGTTAATTAATCTATCCAGCTTCTGTTGAAGATCAAAGACAAAATTTTGGTCCAGAAAGGCTGGTGGACAGGAAAGCTCACCAGAGCAAAGGAACTGCAAGACAATTCTTTTAAGTCACAAACTTGGGGACTGCGGTGGGGGAACAACTCAAACCATAAGACCAGTTTGCACCTGGTGAAGGTACACTTTTTGCTCATTGCCACAGGCCCAACTGTACCTTATGCATTTGCTTTCTGAATGGCAAGCACGCACAAAGGAGAAACACAGGAAGATGGCAAGGGATCACAAAGGCCCTCCAAGGGGTCCACCAGAAGCACATGCTTCCCTTCTGAGATCAAAAATGCTGGAGAGTCTGCATTTGCTGGTACGGCACCAATGTTGGAGATCAGTTCACAGTTACAATTAGGGATGTTCTGGCAGCTGCAAATGACTCATTTATGCCTTCCTTCTTCACAATAGATGAACATAGGAACACAGTAACACCGTACCTGCAAGCAACCCTAACAGATGCAGTAGAGCATGCAGGTCCACCCATACTTACAGATTTGAAAGAGTATGGCCTGAGCAGACAGCTCTGGATAACATGCTCTGCAGCCTCAAAGACACAGAGGGTGGTCCATAAGCTTGGGTCAAATGATATCCATGCCCTGTTGTTGCCTCAGAAGTTGCTTCTGAGTACCTCAAATTCCTGAATCAAACGTTTGCTTCCTTCTCCGTGCTGTTTTCCCTGTGTCATTTCCAACTGCCTGATCAGCCCTTACAGTTTTTTATTTGTTTGTTTAAAATGAAATGAGCGTAAGGCTGTGCTTGGTTTCTGCATATTTTATTTGATCATGCTGTACTTCAAGTATTACATCCCTTCAACGAAATCGGGCCTTGGCAGCTCTGCTGGAGCTCTAGCACACAGAGAGGACAGATGCACTGCCTCATGTATTTTCAAAGGAATTTTCCCCTCCTTTCACTGAGAATTATGCAGGAAGCTCAGGCAGAACCTTCATATATTCTGCAGAGACCTTTAATTATAAGTTTCTAGGATGTATCCAGCTACTATATTGTATCATCCAACAACAAAGTAAAAGAATTTCGTGCCCCTTTGCCCTCCCACTTATACAATGTCACTTTGAGTACTTAAATTAACATTTATGCCTGCCCGTAAGGGAATGCTCCATCTTTAACCATGAGGTGTGTGCATTCCCAGTCTCGTCTATGCAAGCCTCTTGTTCTCACCCTAAACACAGCCCTGCTTAGCTTTCCCCATTAAATTAATTAGGCATCCTACACATGTGGTATGGGATCCTTTTAACTTGTCCACAATGGGAAGAAAGAGAAGTTTACTGTACCTCATGTTGCATCAAGTTAGAGACCAAATTTGGCTTTGATCCATTCCCATATGAAATCAAGACCATTCCTGAACGAGGTCACTGTGAACTTATTGTTAAGGCTAAATCCTGATCCTGCCTTGCAGGGCACATGGGCAAAAAGAAAACAGCAAATGGAGTGACTTTTGCTTTGGCAGCTCTCAGCAACAGGTCTGACTGGCACTACCACAACACCAACTTTGCGCATAAACTCTGACAGCAAGCTGAAAATCCACCTACTTCAGAGAAGGTGACTGTGAACAAGGGCTTGGAAGCTGTAGAGCACAACGGCAGCAGCAACCTGCAGGTTCAAGGGGATCAAGTGGGAAGGGTGTAACAGTTGTTGCTACCTAAACAGCCCTTTGAACAAAAAGCATGTGATCTAGGTGGTGATGAACAACTTGTACTCAGTGTTACTATCCTAGACGCTACTGCTACATAGTGAAGACTGGCTTTGTAAAATATGTCACTTAGAAATATGATTTTTGCCTACATAGCCAGGCTAGCATAAGTCCTCATATGGGTCCAGCTGTGCTGATACAAATACTTTTATACCATGATGTTTGTGTATCTCTAAGGTATGCAGATTACAAGTGTAGTTAAATTAGCTAGGCTGGTTTAGGCAATATCTGGGATATTGCCAAAATTATCCTGTGACAAAACTAAGCTAAAAACACATGAGGAAAGAGAGGCAAAGTGACATGCCCAAGGTTATAGAGTAGTTCAGTGGCAGAAGCAAGAACAAACTTGAATTCTCACGTCTCAACAGTGTCTGCCCATCAGTATCAGAGTCCAATACCTTCTTTTTTTTTGTCAGACCAGGTTCTTTTAGATAGCCTACACAGGGAGGGTGTAATGTTTAATATCAAATTTACTTGTTTGAAGATAGTTGATGTTACATGGGATTTCTGATTTAGTGGAGTGATAAAAAATATACTGAAAACATAATACGAATGTGAGTTACACTTGGCAAAATATAGCAATTGCAATACACAGCGCAATCACAATACCAACATGATTCCCACTACTGGTCTCTGTAATATGCTGACCATCATGACGCTGGGCATCCCCAGTCGCCAGGAAGGAATACATGGGTTGAAGCCAGCTCAAACCCGTTGCTCTCTTTGGAATTATTCTGCTAGTTGTCTAGGTTTTTTATTATATGTTGGGCTGAACCACAGATTTACTCCCCCCATGCTGGTCTGGTGGACTCAGGGAGACAGTCACACTTTTTTAATGACCTCAGGGAGAAACATTTACACCACCAATTGATCCACTCAACTGTTGATAGCTGTTTAACTAAAACAAAGGCCACTTTCCGGTCCCCTTTGTGTTGAGATGAAGTCAGCTTTCTTTGCAACAGCTGTGGTCAGTCACACCCTGCATTATTCCCTGAGCTTCATGGCCACATTGCCCTTGCCCAGCTCCGCAGAGCCTTCTTCCATTGTAGGGGTTTACTGGTCAGTCACAATCACATATTGCCATCTCGTTGTTAAGGCTCTGCCCCAGAAATGAACGAACATTTGTCTCTGTCCTGGTCTTCAGGGCTTTCCCAGTATGATGTGCTGGATGAGGTGGGATTCTGGCACGGGCAGAGGTCAGGAACGCTCTCCTCCACTTCAGTCAGCATGGGTGGTTCAGGTAGTGCTTACAGACTGAATTGTCACAATAACAGATCACAAAAAACATGTTCTGGATGAAGTTAATCTCAGGCTATAGGTACATTTATCCTCCTTTTGAGCCCAACAGCCTTTACCTCTCTCTCCCTGTAAAACAGACAGAGCTAAAGCCTATGGCAGTTACCTTCACTTAATCACTAGGTCATACAGCCTGTGAAGAGGAATGAGTCAACAAATCACAGACATGGCCAGGGACAAGAAATAGTTCTAAATGTCAAAGCAGACTTCTGATAAGCTCCTGGTAGCAGGGGTGAAGAAAGTTTAAATTCTGGGAGGAGGGACACACAATACCTGTAGCTTTCAAGCAAAGTGATGGGGAGGTCAAAATACAGTGGAAAATGGGCAAAGACATCAAGAGCAACTTTGGGGGAGGCAAAGGTCTAGGGACAAAGAAAAACAAAGACGACCTGTCCCTCATATTTTCCAACTTCCAGCCCCAGTAAGAAACTGTGCTTCAGCCCTGGAGGCAGCAACGGTCACTTTAACAGCAAAGAGCAGCAGGGCTAATATTAAAGGACTCCAAGTTAAGCCAAACTTTCAGGAGCTCTTTGCAAGAGTGTGCAGATACTGTTGCTCTGTTGCACTGTTGCTCACATACATTAAATAATCAGAGATCTTCAAATAATTTCTGTAGGCCAAAGAGCTGAGCTTAGGAGAGACCAAACAGCAAGAAACTGTAGAAGAGACTTACAAAATCCTATTGCAGGATGCAGAAATTAATTAAAATCCAATATATTACTATCATCAATTAAAATTAACAGCTAAGACCACTGACACCTAGTTTTCTTTTAGAGTAAATTCAAAAATTTGAATCTAGATTCATACGCTAGATTCAAATTTATTGAGTTTATTCAGACATATCCTCCTTTGCATCAAATACAAATCTGTACCTGTATTTCACTTTACCCGGTGGTGTCGGACAAAGAGCAAAGATCTTAGATTAGTCCAATCATCTGAAAGTCCACAGCAGACACAGAGCTGGTTAGGAAGCAGAGTCGCGTATTTTAGAGACTGAGAAACTTTTTCTTTATGAGACCTTTGGTCTCAGCGTTAGTATAGATCTTATACCGTGTCATACAGTGGGGTGAGAGCTATTCAGTATTTTCTCCTGCCACTGGGATGACTACAAACTCCTTGTAGTACTTGTAATCTAGTGACACTTCTGAAATCATCCCACCCATCTCATCCAATGCTATTGTGGAATTTCCAGCATGAAAAAAGGAGAGAAGATTTGAGAACAGTTCCATACTCCCAGATTTCACTAAAACAAGAAGCTGTATGGTGCTCTCTCTAAAGTAAAGGAGAGGAACACTCAGCTGTTTCACATCATGCTTGACACCAGCTGACCACCAGCAAGATCAGGTGAAGCAATCAGTAAGGGCAATGCTCTAGCTGAATACCTTTACCAGGTAATGCATTACCTGGCATTAGAGAGAGGTCTGGAAGAGAGCTTAACTTATTTATAATGCAGGGCAGCCTAAGAGGAGGTAAAAAAATCATAGGAAATAGGGTTTTATCAGTTCTGCTACTCAGAAAACTGTTTATTCCAAGGTATGCATCCACGAATAAGAATTTCAGTGGAAGGTCTGATGAGCCTTGTTATCTATCTGGATAACTCTAGGCAAAAAGAGCTCTGCTAGGGGTACCCAATTCCTTAAGGGCTCCATTTGTTTGTTTTTGAGTTGAAATGACCTGAAATTAATTTCCTTTTTACATTATTGAAAAACTTCATTCTGTATTCCAAGAGGAAATGCTGCTGGTTTGGGAATGAGAGTCTGCATCTTCCAGGCATAACAAAAGGATGAGCTGTAGCCTTTGGGAACTGAGCACACCTGCAAAAGCAGCACTCCCAGCCTCCATGTCCATCCCTGCCCCCTTTTGCTCACAGCTCCACGGGGAAGCTTCAGACATGCTCACAATCGCATAAAATAAGTGTTTTTCCTCCCACCTTCCACTTTTAATTAATTAATTTCATTTGACTCATTTTGTTTCATGTGGTTTATACATTTCACTCCTGCCACTTCTCAGGTGAACTTCTTCCAAAAGTAAAGCATTATCAGTGTTTCTTCAGGAAGGGGAAATTTTATCTGCTATTGCAGTGGTTCCCAGACCCTACTGCTCAAAACCTAGCAGCGGTATTTTTATTAACAAAAACAAAACTCAATTGAAGAGTTAGCCATTCCATTAACAGAAATTAGAACAACATGATTTTGGCATAACTAGAACAGAACTGTAGCTAAAAAGCTTATCTATATAAAGAGCGGGAATGTTATGGAATTACGTTGTTGCCATTACAGAGTTGAATTTCACACTATGTTGGCTGCTGCATCCAGAGATTAATTATTTTCTCATTTCATGTATTTTACAGAGACTCAAGCTGCACCTTTTAGGGGTTTTACAAGGAAATATAAGAAACCTATATTTCCAGTTTATTACAAAATACGAATAAATCTGGTTATAACAATAAATGCAACTAGAAATAATAGTAGTTGCTGAGAGATGGACATGACTAAAATTCTTGATCAAGAAGTAGAACTTAAATTCTTCTTGATACCTGAGCTAGATCTAAATGGTAGGATGTGAAAACAGCATGTAAAACCATATGGAAGAAAATAAAGGGAGAATGACCATGAGACGAGAGGGAGGATAAAAACAGCATCCCAGTAGCTGACGACATTCACATACAGTACATCACCCACTATTTCCCTTTAAGCTGTCCCAATAATGCACACAAAAATGGCTACAGCAGAAATTCAAGATTAGAAAAACATGTCCCATTGCCTTCCTCACTTTGAATGCCGTAATGTGCAGAGAGCATGGCATAAACTTTTTTCCCTGCCCTCTTGTTATAAAGTCTGCATTGAAGTGTCACCTTCTGTGGACTGGGTAATGGACATGGCGTTGCTGCATTGATCACTATGATACCCTGCAGGTTAATGTGCAGGAACTCCCGGGTTTAGCCCTTCCTGGTTCAGTTCCTGATGTCGATATACAAAAGAGCCATCTCATTGCATCTAACGTTAGGTTGCTCCACGAGTGGATGAACAACATAAAACCCTGAGCTGGATCTGAACTCAGATTCACACTTTTGAAATTCTTTTGGGCTTCCAAAACTCTCTGACGGATTTAGATCTCTAACTTTCCTGGATGGCTTCAGTAATAACCATCCAGAGATACTGAAGTCCAATTCTAATACAGTCTACTTTATGTGAGGGCAAACAGCTAAAGCAACTTTTTTTGTTTGGTTGATTGTAGCTTTTAACATTGTAGAAGTGTGTCATGCTTAAATGCATTTGCAAGGTCTACTTTAGTGTATGTAGCTCAGAGATGATGTGTTAAAACATCATCAGTGGGGAAATAATTATTACTTATGAATTATGATTGAATGATTTTTATTTCAGAGAGAAAAATATGACCATAATTGAAAGTCTTGTTCCAAATGCTGCAATATGACTATGATCTCTGAGGTCACAATGTCCCTTCCCAGAATAATTACTTTCCGTTCTCATCTGGAAGGAGCAGTAATTGATTTATGGTACATGATCAATAGGGTTCTACAATATATACTATTTTATAGTGTGAGTACTTAGCAAACCTGTATGGCAACTTTGTGCTCAGCAGTGAAACGATCTCTGCACATCCATGCAAAATAGCATAATTATCTTAGGAGGCAAAGGCAAACCGTCAAGTAAAGCAAGGGAGCTGCTATAAGTTTTTATGGTAGAAAAACACTTCTCTCTACCAGTACATTTGATTTTTCAATTAAGATCGGAAATTCCTGCTTGGAAACCACTGCTGCCAGTAATCCTTTTAATTAAGCAGTATCCAGAATCCCATAATTTCTGTGTTCTGCACCTTAAATCAACTGAGCACTTATGTATTGCATTTCTTTCACAATATTTTCACTTTCTGGGCTGGTGCTTTGAAAGAATTAATACATGAGGAGCACTACCCTAAGAAAAGGGACTGATCATGTTTTAAGGTCAGTCTTCAAGCCACAGCATGGAATTAATTTGGCATCCACTGTGTCAATGGAGGTCTACATTTTATCTGTATGTAGGAGATGGATGTGTGTTATTTTAATACTAGATCTCATTACTGATTTTATTAGGATATTTTTGCAGGTTTTCAGAGGGGATGGCTCTTTTTCCAGTGTTATTATTCAGTGCCTTCTGGTAGCTGATAGAGGGAGCTGTTTTCACAAAATGTCAAATGCCAATAATGCAGAGACAATGTCCATTATATCTCTCACTCACTTCCACTGCAGGACAGAGGTAAATTCTATTTTGGTGCCCAGTCGGGACTGGGAATTGCAGGAAATAATACTGAAGGTAGTTGCAGGGAAGGCAGTGGTGAGATTGGCATGATGAGAGAGAGATTTTTTTCAGTGAAGTGGAGCAGGCTGAAGCAATGCTTGGAAACCATGAGAAGTATCATGTCTAATTAATGTGGTTGTGCAAATGATGTAATGAGGCATTTGAGAATGAAACTGAATAGCAGTTGGATAAAAAATTAATAATCAGCATGTCTGTCATCTATCAGAGGCCCAAGAGAG
Source organism: Pygoscelis adeliae (assembly GCF_000699105.1). Lineage (NCBI taxonomy): Eukaryota > Metazoa > Chordata > Aves > Sphenisciformes > Spheniscidae > Pygoscelis > Pygoscelis adeliae. Next base: position 469,337 of record NW_008824050.1, read on the forward strand.
GGCTGCACAAGACACTTATGTTGTCATATGTGTCAGAAATGTCCAGATATGGAAATACACACTGACATAAGATGGTGAAAAGAGACGCTGGAGTAGCCAGTTGTAGGGAGTAGCTGAGCAGCTGCAAAGTGGAAAGCTGAGAATGGGGCAGGGCCTCATAGCACCTAGAAATCCAGTAGTCCCTGAGACACCAGTAGTTATCAGTGTGACAGAGCCCAACGGTGGACAGCAGCCTATGATGGTAAATTAAACCCCGAGACAACTTAGGCATTTAAGGGTTCAGCTGAGTCAGCAAGGAATACATAAAGTCCGTATATCTGCATTTCATATTAGACCACCCTGCTGGTGGCTTGGAAATCCAGCTGCCACTTTGGCATCAATTTACAGCATGCCTGGTATCCAGCTTTACCTCCACAGGCTTAGGTATGATCTCTTACTTGCTCAGATTACTATTTCCATCTCAAGTGCTAAAGATAAGCAGCTGCCTCATCTCCTCCTTCTCCCCTTCCAGTATATCCCCATTATTGTTTTGAGATGTTATTAAAAATATGGAGAGAAAGTTCTACTTTCAGAGTTATGGTTTCAGGCTGTCTGCAATCTTGGGAAGAAATAATTGACTTACTTACTTACTTACATGCTGATTTTTTTAAGGCTTCCAGCACAGACATGAGAGCTGGGAACTTACTGTGTATCCTCAAAGTCAAACAGAAGCAGCAGTGTAATCCCATGACTCCACAAGCTGGGACTATTTACACCAAACTTGAGCCTGACCCTTGGGATATAAAATCAGGATTCAAGTTTTCACAAACTGTCTTATAGCAAATGCACAATTAAAGAAAGCGAGGAGTAAAGGATGAGCTTTGCACAGAGGTAGCTCAATGAGGAAAGTGTAAATTGCTGCTCTGCCAGAAACTTCAAAGTAGCAAGGGTGTCATCATTCATTCACTAGCCAAAGGAAATGGCTGACAAACAATATCATCCCATTGCTGTGCCAAGACGGCGAGTCAAAACAGATAGTGAGTTATTTGGTGAGGGAGGGAATATATTTATTAATATTAAAGAAATTACAGTAACACCTCTGTTAGAATTCACCCAATGGGCACTGACCAGACCTAGCTACAGTGATTAAAAGACCTCATTCATATCTAATGATCACACAGAGTAATAATCTCATTGTAAAAGGCAATCAGACACTTGTTCGCGCTTATCTTTTCTGCACATTCGTAGTTACTAAGACAGGATCTGCCTTTGATCATCTTTTCTTGTGCTGCCCTTTAAGTCATTTCATTAAAGGGCCAGAGTTTCCTGGATTAATGGCCATTTGTCATTTCCCCAAATCAATTTTGCCTCCAGCTTGTTGAGACCTTACAAACATTTCCTCAAATGTTTTTCACAATTACAGTAGTTACAATGCTGTGCTCAGATGAAGAGGTTTTATTTTAAAAAAAGAAAAAGAAACTGCCAGAGCAGCTTCTTCTTCTTCTTCTTCTTTTTTTTTTAAAGGTATGGAAATCTTAATTGAACTTTTCATTTTAAAAAAGAAAGAAAAATATTGATTGACTCTAGTTTTGTCTGCATCTTCAAGAAGTCTTCAACTTTTCAACCTGATTATTTCTCTTGAATTGCCTCCAGAGCCTGGCTCAGCCCATCTGTTACTGTTGAGCTCTTTACTACCTCTATTTCATTTATCTGTCTACCACATCTGTTTTTCAGGCTCAAGCCTGGCCTGTAGACTTTTTGAAAGAGCATAGTATTTCAATAAAATAAGTGCCATGCTAGAACAGATTGCTTCATGGGGAAGACTGCCACCTCTGTTGTCTCAGGGAAGCACAGCCGTTCTAGTTCAAAAAGGAAATTCACTCTTTCATATCATTGGAGGGCTGAAGTTCAGCGGCTGAGCTTTTCTTCAGCATTCAGATTTACCTGGGAGCAGGTATTACTGCCATCCTAATGATGAGGGTGGATTTCAGTATTTAACAGGAATATGTTTGGTTTGGTTTGGGTTTTTTTCTCCAGACAGAATCAACTTTCCAGTTCTTCAGTGGCACAAGATGGGGGGAGTACCATTGGTCCATCCCCATCCTATGCTAAGACTGCTTCCCTTGCAACTTCAGTATATTTGCTAAGAGGTATAACAGATTTAACACAAACCTTCACACAGAGATCTCATACTCTTTCCAACCAAGCTATGCATCCTCATCCAGCAGGTACAATATTCTCCACTCTTACAGTGATGGTATGGAGATGAAGAGACACTAAGCATTCACTAATTCTGTCTTAGCTCTTGGGTATGTAACACAAGGCATACGTGACCAGATTTTCACAGTGCTTTTTAGGCAGGTAATTCCCTTGCACATGGATTTGCAGAGCTGTTAATGTGTTAGTCATTAGGGTAACACCGGTGACCTAACTGAGGCTCTCTAAATGTTAATGCCAGAGCTGCTAGACTGTGACTGTTATCAGCTAAGACCCTTAGCAGGCCTTTTTCCTAAGCAACTGAGGTCTAGGCAGTCATATGCTGGGCCGTCCACCATCCAGCTGAAGACCCTGCAAGTGAGAAGTATTTCTCATCTCTCCAGAACAAGTGCTTGCTGTGTAGTTTGGACAGGGTGGGTGAAGATGTAGCCTTGGTTTGAGGTTGGAGATGATGACAGATGATTCCTGCCCCCAATGGGGTAAAAGCACACACGCTGCTGCTAACAAGCAGTATTGGGACATTACAATTTGCCCTGCCACCAGCAGCCTTCTTTGGCGAGCCTGTGCCAGAGAGGAACCCATGCACCCATTGCATTCAATGTGAACTGACCCTGTTGAAAAGTGGGGCTGTCAGGGTTTGCTCGGGTCAGTCTCAGCATTGTGCAAGCCACAACACTACATTCTGGTCATCTAATTAGATACCTCCATCAAATACAACCACAATTTGTAAATGTTATTGTGTTGCTCTGATTTTTACTTTTTTAATAGTAATTCATCTAAGTGACTCCCATCCAACTGACAGGTGTATACAGGTCACGCTTCATTCAATTCGGGCAGTTTAGTTCAATCAGCATTCAGTTCTCTTCAGTGAAATCTTCCAGAAGTAGGCTGGCCAGGACGTGTGAGATGAAATTGTGATAATAAATGCCAGTCTTTTTGAAAGACGTCTGAAATGTCTGACTGGCAAGACAGAAGGCACCAGAGAGCTGAGGAATCAAATCTCATAACAGCCCTTCTTAAACCCACAGTGATGTAGCTACCAAGCATCTTAGTGAAACAATAAATACTATTTTACATGGATCCAAAAAACCAAGGGATCCAAAGAAATGTTTCTCCCAGCTGAGTGGGCATTTTGCAGGACTTGTTGGTTTTATTACCTCATCTGTGCCCTTAGCTGTCAGCAAAGTAGTGCTGAAAGCTCCCCATTTAAAGCAGGCCATAGCAAACAGAGATTTACCATCTATCCAAAGCTTGTATAAATTTACTGTGGGCAAAAGCTCAACAAAAGCTTATAAAAGAGGTACCTGTGGCTTCCAAATTAAGCCCGTTTTCTCTAATTAGCCTCCTTTTCCCCAATTTTCCTTTCTCTTCCACTCTTAAAAAAGAAAAAAGAAAAAAAGCTACAGCAATACTGTGAAGGCCATAAAATCCATGTGCTTATACTGAGCAGGGACCTGACACATTAAAATTTTGCTGAAAGAGAAGTACAAACTTCTAGCTCAACTGCAAAGTGGACAAGGTTGTCAGCATTTTGGTTGACTTGGATGTGGTTGTGAGAAACCTTATACATTTACCTGGCATTAATTTCCATTGGTTATATTCCAAAAGAATCTGTCCTCTCCTTGGAAGTTAATTCCCAGCATAATTGTTCATTGTTTACAAGCCAGTTTCTGTTACCCCCTCCTGCTGACAGAGCAAAACCTCATTTCATCTTTTCATCTGATAGAAGTCTTACTGAAAGCAACCAGTGCAGAACTAGTTTATGGCAAATGCTGTCCTTGTCTTTAGATTATCATTGCAAAGAGCAGGGACAGGCAATTCATTTGTTAATGTTAAGCAACTGCAAATAAAAGACTTCTAGCACTGGTCTGTAAGAGAGGAGATCTAAGCTAATTATTTTAATAAGTAGCTTAGGAGGAGTGAATGGCTCTAGTAATTAGAAATGGGCTACAGAGCAAAGAACATGGTGCTCGTGTGCCCTGTGCTGGGCTCAGCACGAAATCTTGGCTCTCCAAAAGCCCAGTTCATCCAGTCTAGCTTTAAGCTCTCTCTACAGAATCAGGAGAGCTGTGTACAGAGAGCACAAGGTGAAAATGGTCAGTTAACTTTGATGCTCCAGTTGGATGCATCTGGTCCCAAGAGCATCTCAGCTCTCCCAGCTCTCTTGTCACACAGGCAACGGATACCTGCTGCAACTTCCCTGGGGAGCACGAAGCATAAACTGAACAGAAACCCACAGCCTGTGCCAAGCAGCAGAACTATGCTGTCCTTTATTTTCAGCAACTTAACATTTCGACCAGTTCTCCTGGAAGACAGCAATATCCAGGGATCAGAAAGCTAGTGGGTGGGGGGAAGCAATTCTCTCTCCTAAGAGGTAAACATTCAAATCCGAGGAGTTCGCAATTTCTAAATGGGCAGCCCCATTTTCATATCCAGATTAAAGGGCCTAATAATAAGTGCTTCAGGTCTAAACAGTGGCTTATGTGCTGCACCGGGAATTAACCCTGTATTTTATTTACTTGGGCAGGAGGCATGCTTCTCTGGAGAGAGTAGGCCAGTGCCTTAGACAGATCCTGCCCCTAGGCAAGGATTTGTTAGGGAAAGTTTCCTTTTGTCCTCTTGGCTGGCAAATTTGTATATGCTGAAATGAAAAATTGCCTTGCGTGGGGCATGCGCTGTTGTTTGCCTCAAAAGAAGGGTGAACGTGGCCCATGGCACCAGGACCTATTTGCACATCTGTTCTCAGCAGCAGCTCTGCTATCTGGAAAGGTTACAGCCCTTCACCTACCCTCTTGCTCCCCATCGGGGCAGCCACTGCTGCTCCCTGCTGTGGATTACCCACCTCCAGATCTGCCAGCTGAGCCACTCACATGAGATGAGTACTCCCTGGCCTGTCTCAGCCAAAGTCAATACTGTAGTTAAACACAGTTTGAATAGCCACCCTTTGCTAAACCATATTTCTCTTGGTTGAAGCAGGGCAGAGGATACAGGGATGTCCAGGTGGGAGAAGGCATTGAACAGGGTAGACTGTGATCTCTGTGTACAGCATCTGCAGTCCGAGGAGGCTACCCAAACACACCCTCATTCAACTTACCTGCATTAGTCTCCACAAAGCAGTGAAAAAGTACTGCGCTTCCAAATAGTCCTGTATCCTGACTTAATTGCAAGAGGGGAAAAATAAGTCCAAACCACAAGGACAGGGAGCTGAATCACTCACAACTTACAGCCTACAGGGATGAGCCTGGATAACCAGGGAGGTTCTTTCTGCTCCTAATACACATTGATCTATTCACTGCATGCTGAAAACCTTCAGGCTTTTATTCTGTACCAACAAATGCTGCAGTCATTTAGGTTGTACCAGATATTTACCCCCTTATGTCTCCCCCCAGAGACATGAATAGTGTTATGAATGCAGAGAAAATATCTGTGAAAAACAAAGTATTTCACAATCAGTGAAACCCAAGCTGAACTTAATAGAGCAGGCCTGGAAAATCTTCAGCAACCAGCTCTCCATAAAGGTATCATACAGAGGTAACATGCATGTAATACAATATTTTGAGTTGGCTTGTTTGTTTGTTTTAGCAAGGAGAGTTATTACCAAATTACTTTGAAATGTTTACACTGAAGATGAGTGTTCTCTTTATTTATTTGTTGTCTGCAAAATACGGTCATCTTTTCTCTTCATGCAGAGATCTTGATTTATACTTGCATCCAAAGCTAACGATGCTGACCCAAAAATAATTCAGTGAAGCTGCTTAACAGGACAATAACAATCAATTCCTTCAAAATATCGGGAGAAATTAAGGGCTAATAAACCACAGAAATGATGGATCAGCTAGAGTTTAAGTGATCACCTAGTAGTTGCTAAGCCTAATTTAAATACAGGAAGAATATAATCTTTCATCAGCTTCCATCTTCAGATTTAAGAGCTTCTCAGATCCTCATTTATACCTGTAGTGTCACTGGCACATAGAATCATAGAATCATTAAGGCTGGACAAGACCTCTAAGATCATCGAGTCCAACCATCAACCCAACACCACCATG
>NW_008824050.1:475901-478915 GCF_000699105.1 Pygoscelis adeliae
TCACCAGCCTTGTTGCCCTTCTCTGGACACACTAACACCTCGACGTCCTTCTTGTAGTGAGGGGCGCAAAACTGAACACAGTATTAGAGGTGCGGCCTCACCAGTGCCCAGTACAGGGGCACGATCACTTCCCTACTCCTGCTGGCCACACTATTTCTGATACAGGCCAGGATGCCATTGGCCTTCTTGGCCGCCTGGGCACAATGCCGGCTCATGTTCAGCCGGCTGTCGACCAACACCCCCAGGTCCTTTTCCTCCAGGCAGCTTTCCAGCCACTCTTCCCCAAGCCTGTAGCGCTGCATGGGGTTGTTGTGGCCAAAGTGCAGGACCCGGCACTTGGCCTTGTTGAAGCTCATACAGTTGGCCTGGGCCCATCGATCCAGCCTGTCCAGGTCCCTCTGCAGAGCCTTCCTACCCTCGAGCAGATCAACACTGCCGCCCAACTTGGTGTCGTCTGCAAACTTACTGAGGGTGCACTCGATCCCCTCATCCAGATCATTGATAAAGTTACTGAAGAAGACCAGCCCCAAAACTGAGCCCTGGGGAACACCACTCATGACGGGCCACCAGCTGGATTTAACTCCATTCACCACCACTCTCTGGGCCCGGCTATCCAGCCAGTTTTTTACCCAGTGCAGAATCCACCTGTCTAAGCCGTGAGCCGCCAGCTTCTCTAGGAGAATGCTGTGGGAAACAGTGTCAAAGGCTTTACTGAAGTCCAGGTAGACCTCATCCACAGCCTTTCCCTCGTCCACTAAGCGCGCCACTTGGTCATAGAAGGAGATCAGGTTGGTCAAGCAGGACCTGCCTTTCATGAACCTGTGCTGGCTGGGTCTGATCCCCTGGTTGTTCCGCACCTGCCTTGTGAGTGCCCTCAAGATGAACCTCTCCATAATCTTCCCCGGCACCGAGGTCAGGCTGACAGGCCTGTAGTTCCCCGGATCCTCCTTCTGGCTCTTCTTGTAGATGGGCATCACATTGGCAAGCCTCCAGTCATCCGGGACGAGCTGATAGATGATGGAGAGTGGCTTTGGCAAGCTCCTCCGCCAGCTCCCTCAGCACTGTCGGGTGGATCCCATGCGGCCCCATAGACTTGTGAGTGTCCAGGTAGCATAGCAGGTTGTTAACTGCTTCCTCTTGGATTATGGGGCGGTTTATCTTGCTCGTCGTCCCTGTCTTCCAGCTCAGGGGGCTGAATACTCTGAGGATAACTGGTCTGCCTGTTAAAGACTAAGGCAAAGAAAGCTTTAAGTACCTCAGCCTTTTCCTCATCCCCGGTGACAATGTTCCCCCCCGCATCCAATAAAGGATGGAGATTCTCCTTGGCTCTCTTCTTGTCATTAACATATTTGTAAAAACACTTTTTGTTGTCTCTAACGACAGCGACCAGGTTGCATTCTAGCTGGGCTTTTGCCTTTCTCATTTCCTCTCTGCATGACCTAACGAGATCCCTGTACTCTTCGTGAGTTGCCTGTCCCTTCTTCCACAAGCGGTAAACTCTCCTTTTTTTCCTGAGTCCCAGCAAAAGCTCCCTGTTCAGCCAGGCTGGTCGTCTTCCCCACCCGTTCTTCTTACGGCACATGGGGACAGCCTGCTCCTGCGCCTTTAAGACTTTCTTCTTGAAGAATGTCCAGCCTTCCTGGACCCCTTTGCCCCTCAGGACTGTCTCCCAAGGGACTCTCTCAACCAGCGTCCTGAACAGGCCAAAGTCCGCCCTCCGGAAGTCCATGGTTGTGGTTTTGCTGGCCTTACTTCACCTCCTTACTTCCCCAAGAATCGAGAATTCTATCATTTCATGGTCACTAAGCCCAAGACAGCCTCCGACCACCACATCTCCCACCAGTCCTTCTCTGTTTGTAAAGAGCAGGTCGAGCGAGGCACCTCCCCTGGTAGGCTCACTTACCAGCTGTGTCAGGACTTTTGCCTGGCCTGTAGCTACTAGGGTACCGCAGGGGTCTCTCCCACAACCTGCCCCGTTTAATGTGTTTTTAATGACCCGGAAGTCCCCCATGAGAACAAGGGCCAGCGATCGAGAGACTTCTGCCAGCCGCTTGTAGAACTCTTCATCCGCCCCTTCATCCTGGTTGGGCGGTCTATAACAGACTCCCAGGAGGATATCTGCCTTGTTGGCCTTCCCCCTCAACATTAAAGCTGACAAAATCCATTTACTGCAGCAAGGTATTCAAGTTCATCTCCTTATTTTCCCCAATCATGTTAATTTTCCTTCAGTGTTCTTTGTTTATAAAAAAGAAACAAACAAGCACTTTTTGTTCATTAGTCTGAAGTTCTTCCACAATCATTTATGTGCATTTAGGGACTGCACTTGTGAGCATTGCTGGCATTCAGTCCAACTGTACTTTAAAATCCCCAGCATATCTCATCCTCTGGACACTGCTCCTCCGTATCTCACAAAAAAACCCCCGTGTAATACAACCTGTTCTCCATAAACACATTTCCTAGAAGGATGCTCAAAGTCTTCTGACACATGCAGCCATCCAAAGTTTAAATAGTAATTAAAATAAAAAGATAAATGAGAGCTTTGTCTGGGACTCCCAGGCATTACTGTTCAAGGAAAGTCATGCAACCTTTCCCACCCTCCCTCAGCCGTGGGAAGAAACCCTGGGGGAGATGACCCACACCTTTTCCAGCATACTCATTTTAATCCTGATCTTTTCCCTAAGAAAAGAGGATCTTCCTCTGCTCATGTCTGGGAAGGAGAGACAACAGGGCTTTACCTTCTGACTTGATTCTTTAGTATCTGACAAGGCACATGCTCCAAAGAAAGCTCAAAACTGGTCTCCTCCCTTTGCTTGGACATCAGGTCTCATGAAACCAGTATCCTAAGGCATCCGCCACCTCACCCAAATGTGTCTGAAATTGGCCAGTTCGGACAGATTTTTTGGGGGAAGGACAGGAGGGAGTCAGACATAGAAAGCAATTTCATACCAGCCTCATACCCTCAACACACAGGCTTAAAAAGAAGTCTTTTTCAGAGTCCTTCTCTTTAGGGAAAG
>NW_008824050.1:478940-496272 GCF_000699105.1 Pygoscelis adeliae
GATTATTTCCTGCCCACGTAGGCATATCCCCATGCAGCCGTTTACTCTTCAGAGAGCCTGTCAGAGAGGTCAGACCAGCCCATCCCAGCAGACATCCTAAGAAAAGCAAAGAAACCTTTAAAATAGTGTCAATTTATCACCAAGTCTCAATCCCCCTGACTAGAACAACCACAGCACCTTACAACAGCTGAAATACTGGACTAAGTCCCTCACTGTTGTTAATTAGTTGCCTTCCATTGATTTATACTTGCTGTCGTCTGCTCTAGTCTAGCTGTATTTTCAGTGCTGCTAAGAACACACTCCTGGTAAAAAGCTTCAGAAATTCCCCATGGTAAACACAACCCTTTTTCATTCAGCTATCATATCTGCAGGTATAAACACCAAAGTTTCTGCACCAGCATTCATGACCATCCCACGGCCATCCCTGGCATCCCAGTACCACCTCAGTCCCTTTGCAGGAGGCTGCTCACTTTCTTCCATTCCCTTCTTCCTGTATGCTCACCTTTGCCCAGACTCAACTGGCTCTTGCAGGGAGCTCTGCTCGTCTCTTCTGCATCTTTCTTTGGCTTTTCTTCCTTCAGAGGAGGGGCAGTTGGGAAGCCAGCAATCAGATAGACTTGAAAATGGGTCATTGTTGGAATTTCTCATCCTCAAAGATCTGTGAAGTAGATTAAATCTTCTTTTTTTACCTCCTGGCGGTTGTCAGGTCCTCCCCTACAGGGAACCTGAATAGTGGGCATCTGTACCACCCATACCTCATACCATGCATTGCTTTGAGCATGGACCTAACTCTAAAGCCTTACACTACATCCTGTCCCCTATTAACTGTGCCCATCAATCCCTATGGCTCAAAGCATTGGTGCATTCCCATCTTCTCTGTCACCTCTCTGCTGTGTCTCCTCCATCACAGAGGATGTTCTCCAAACATTCATTCCTGTCTCAAGCCTGAGCTTGCCCCTTCCCCTCACTTCACAAGCCTTGCTGAGACCTCTCTTAGTCACACATGTAGTCTGACAGCAGAGTACAAGGGTATACCTGCAACTGTTCTATGCTGATAGGTTGCTTCGGCCTTCTGGATGATTCCCAAGCAAGTGGGAGAACACCAAGGACACAGTTTGCTTGCAAAATTGGTACTAGTACAGGCCAGTGTACTGGTTCACAAAGAGGAAAAAAAACCCAAACCAACCAAAAAACACAAAACAAAAGGATATTTTTTCCCCTTAAGTGTTCTTTTTTTACAGCCAATTTCCTGCCTCCTTTTCCTTTTTTTTTTCCCTCTGCCTTTATTTAAGGCTCTTTTCTTCCTGCTGTCTCAGGAACCAAAGCCCGTTATGTTCAGTAGATCTATCTACATGCTTAAAGATAAGCACCAACAGAACTGCTCATAAAATTAGCACCCTGAAGAGATGAGATCATCATTTCACACATGTTGTTTGTTTCCTGTTATACTGGGGAATTTACAGTGGCTGCTGGCCACTATAAATACTGAACCGGCAAGAGGTGTTTCTCATATATTTTAATGCAATATTCACTGCTGCATTTTTGTCCTAAGAGTAATTTGATTTGTTGTAATTGATTTGGGTGGGTTTTCATTCCTAATTAACTGTTGTTATGATGGAATGATGCGATCCTTGTTCACAAACCAGAGCCGAGAAATGAAATTCAGAACAGAAATTCATAGCAGGAGGATGGAGGAGAGCCTTACCTACCAGGAAGGCCAAGCAATAGGCTGGGAATCCAATTAGCCATGGCATTGATTGGCGCTGCTCACATTAGTGGTGTGAATGGACATGTTTAATCTTCCCACACTTGTGGTCTCACCCTGCAAAACTCATTTCTTCTTAAGACTTATTAAAAAGGACATACATCAAGAAGAGCTCTTCAGCGATGTTTTGGCAGACCCTGCCTTTTGCTGGTGGTTGCACAAATCTGCCCATCACTAGATCTAGTAGTGGAAGAGCGAGGCCATGGAGCTCTACAAACACACATGCGCTGCCATCTCTGCAAAACCCTCCACTTGCAGTCAGAACCTCCATCTGCATAAGGGCACATGCACGGCAGAAGGGAAGATAGAAAGAACATCCCAGCTGCCCCCCAGGCAGTCTGGATTTCCTTATGGATGCTGGAGGCCAGGAGCAAACACTGAAAGGCAGGCTAGAAGTGAGAGCATCTCTCACCATTACTCTATCTGTCAGGCCAATGCATTTACCTTTGTTAACTGGAATGCATGCTGTAATTTCTCTGCCTGCTTATTTTCACAAGACCATTGAGAGTGCTTAAAATTTCTTAGCTGGAATCCTTTTCAGTTGTTAACCTTGATTTTGGGAGGGGACTGAAACCAGGAGTCACATGAATTCTCCAAGAAAACAGGAATCCTGAGTCTTATTTTCGAGATGCCTTTTGAGAAAATTATTGTACAAGTCAGAAGGTCTCCGTGAGCCCAGGCTTGAGATGAAAAGACTTTATTGACAGCACTCTAAAACTCTCCCCTGCTTTTGCAATACTGTTGCAGCTGCTACAGTACTGATACAAGGCATGTTCTGTTAGTCTTGTTTTGGTATTTCTACCTCGATCAGATAATAAGAAATGCAAAAGCACCTACGTGTTTCACTTGAATAACTAAAGGTGTTATTGCTCACAAATAGTACCTAGTTTCCTCTGAATTTTTCTTTTTTTTTTTCATGGAGAAACCAAGCAGTGAAAATTAGGTGTTTTAATCAAACCCGAACATGTGTGTATTTGGCAATGATTTTGGTATGTTTTTTGGCACCCCATGGTTCGGATGCTGTGGGTTGTCATTGTCTTCTGCAGTAAAGGCTCTAAGCTAGTTTTTATGATGCAGCAAGATCAGGACTCCCACATCAAGGGTGGCTAAGTGGATCGAGCCAGGTAATTTGGGTGCTTGATTTTTCCTGTTTAATCCAGAATTGCAATTTCCATAAGGCAAAATAGAAGTATTTCTAAATTAATATCTTTATGGATTTAAGCCAAAATATTTCTCTTTTTCATTAGAATATTCTAATACTTAGATTTCCATGGGGGGGAGGGGGGAGAATAATCTCTGCTGAAAAAAAAAAAACCACTTTTTCAATCAGTCCTAATAACTAGCTCTGGGCACAATCTTCCCTTACCTAGAATGAATTATATTATGGAAGGTCTTTTTTCTTTAGTTTCAAACAGATAAGCTAAGCTGAGCTAAGACAATGGTAAGCTTTCCTCAAATCACAGCCTTCATGTCATTATCCATTTTTTTCCTTTTATGGAGATGTCCAGGTGAGGAAAAAATGGTTGTCTTTATCTGAAACACAAACAGAGTTACAAGGAAGAAGTAGTAACATTAACAAACTATTCAAGCCATGTATAGTAAGGAGCATAAATGATACTTTCCTGTTGGCAAAATATCTCTTCTGATCTTGGGTTTCAAAATGTGGTGTGCTTGTGGAGGAGGCACATAGTAAGTAAATGCGAACACACTTGTTCTGTTCTGGACCTGAAGACGTGCTGCTTAATTAAATAAGAGGAAACCATTTCATCTCCAGTGAGAGGCTGGTCCTCCCTCTTGTGCTCTTTCTTATTTCCTTTTGCTCCTCCAATTCCTTAATAACAGATGGCCACGCTGGTGTTAACAATATTCCCAGCATGCCCAATGGCAATACTGAGGAGATCTATATGCTGCTATTAATATTAATTGGCAACATTGCCCCTGATGGACAAGCTATTATCTTCCTAAGCTTTAGTTGTCTCAGTCTGAATACTTATCTTTATCCAATTGGTAAAGTCAAGGTCCCACTCTATTGTTTTCTCCCACAGAGGGTGATTTATTTGATAATATGGTTTCAAACACAATTTCTTCCTAAATTATCCTATCCATTCCATTATTTCTTTTCTATTATCTTGAAATGCCAAAAGACTAGGTAAAAAAATTAGGTGCCAAATTCACCGTAAGTTTAGAAACTCAGACTGACATCTCTAAATCCCTTTGATGAGATTCTGTGATGTACTTCTGTCTTTCCAATTAACTTGGAGTGGTGCAGTGGTGATAAAAATATTTGGTCGGTATTTGTCTTCTAGATGTCATGTAAATACAAGTATCTGTATTTCATCTACACTTACTCTTTGTTGCAGTAGCAATGCACATTTTTTTATTTGATAAAGGTCATGCTTACTTCCTGTCCATGCCACAAAGACACATTCTGCATGTGTGGAGAGTGTCATGATTAAACAAAAATTAAAACAGACTGGAACAGGTACTAGTCAAAGATGCTCTTGGGGAAAGCAGTTACGTTTATATTATTAGGACAGCCAAGTCTTTAATGCTGTGATACTGTCATAGCAATTCAAAGCTAAGCCACTTTATAAATACTAAATTCCTAAGGAAATGGAAATTCATGGTGTACTAGTTTCAGAACATTACTGCCACCTGTCACTTAGATTCTGAATCTAGTCTCTGAATGGCAAAGGACTTTTCCAATAAGAAGATGTAGGTGTCAAGATTTTCCTTGTATCTCTGTATAAGAAGATCAATTTTTGTTGTTCTGGTTTTCTCCTGAAATATATGTAAACTGCTTTCCTCTCAGCATCATCTTCTGCTCACAAGAAGAGATCTGGGGCCCTGTTCTGTTGTTGCATATCTTAATTAACATCTAGTACCCAAATGCTAACAAAAAAAGAAAGAAACATTTCCCTATTGCTCAAGGAATGTCTATTTGAGGCCAACACTGTCTGTTGACCAAAGGTCATTATCTGACAACAAGGCCAAAAAGCAAATCAATTTTGTCTGGCTAGCATAATAACAAGCAGGCTAGAGTGTGCATCCTGCAACCCAGCACCTTTCACCCTGTTCACTAGACTTTGCTCAAGACAAGCCATTACAGAACAGTCATAAAGGCTGGCATATTGGCAGCTCGAGACCTCTGCAAAAATACCTACGGCACCATCCCAGAAACAGAAAAAGGAGCAGTCCTATGGAAATGTCCTTTTAGTCTTCATATGCATAGAGTTACTCATAAAGGGACCTCTTACTTGACTGACCAGCACATGAGCACCTGCCTGAAGGCCAGCTCTTAAAAGCCGCATAGCACATGCGTTTTTCACTAACGCAGCCCCTGGGTGTAGCTAGTTCCTTCCTTTCCATATACTCACCCTGAAGGACTGATTCTATTTAGCTACGTAGTGCTGAGCGAAACTCCATTTCTTTGTTACTGCCTTAAAAGCATTGAAATAATGCCTTACTATTTCTTCTTCTATAGGGTGAGAGCCCTTCTCAACTTTCAGGCAACATCCTGCAGACAGCCGAGAAGAGATCCATGTGTTCAACATCTTGTAATAACTTGAAATCTTTGCTTTGCTTCGAACTCGCAGCTTTCTCAAGAACAGGGTCATTGTACTGAAACAGAAGAGAGCAAAGCTCCAAGCTATCAAGCAGAGTACAAGCAGATTAGGAAGAAATTAAATTCATCAATATAGTGCCCTCTTGGTCAAAAGTTCACTAAGAGAGAAGGGAGCTGTACGATGCACCCATCTCCTTTTAATTGGCTTGGAGCTGGTTCCTACCATGCTCAAGCAGATATGGTGTCAATAGAAGTCATGCAAAGGCAGAAACTTTTAATTATTTTAAAATAGCCTGCTTCATCTTGCGGAGCTGTGGTTAGGACTTGGCAGGGAGAGAGATAAAAAAAAGAAAAAGAGAGAATGGGCTAATATTTGCTGGAATAAATCTCTGAATTTGCTTCCAAAAATTTTGTGTCCAGTGTTTATTAATGCAAAAGGTAAGTTGTTCAGCAGCACATAAGAAATAAAAATGCTGTGATCATTTTTGCAATCGTGAGTATTTGTGGCAGAAGCATTGTGCAATTATATGGGATTTATTTACATCCTTTCTTAACTGAAAAAATTGCATCTGTCTTGAGAGGGAAGAAAAGACGCGCCATACAACTTATCACAAACCATGAAACAACTGGCTGTATGTTGGATATTTGAACCATTAGTTATAAGGCAGAAGTTAGACTGAAATGCCTTCACATATGTACGACAACCATTAGTTCCTGAGCAGTCATAATCTCTCCTAGATAACTGATGAACAAACAAACAGCAGCTAAGGCAGTTAAACCTGTTGCTCACTATGAGTAGGTCTGTGATGCATAACATTGGTTAGGACTGTTTTCATTACCCTCAATCTTCCAAAAAGCTGATATGGGGAAGCAGAGAGGGACACGCGCTTTTGCTGAGACGCAGTTGCTGTTCTCTGAGCCTTTTCTCCCCATCTGAAAAGGACTGAGCATGGCCACCGAGGAGTTGCTGCCACAGGGCAAAGAGGTATTGGCAGGCTGAGTCCTGGGTGGCAGGGAGAGTCCAGGAGACATTGAAGTGAGAGAAAGAAAAAAAAAATATATTTGAAGACACAGAAAGGGACTCTGTAGTTCTTTCTGTAACCAGAAAGCAACAAAAAGTTGCTCGTCAGAAAGAAAACCCTATGCAAGGACACCCTATACAGGGCAGAAATATTTTTATAAACCTTGTTTATTGAATTTTCTCTTTTAAAATGTCACAGTTGTAGCTCCATGTCTAACAAAGCCTAAATGCTGAGAATAAAAGCCCTAAGATGTGTCTGGGATCTGCTCTTTTAAAGCCACAGTGCAGGAAAACCCATCTTAGAGATGAGTCCATTGTGGGACCGATCACAGGCTCGTGATATGGTCGCATGGCAAGTATGAAACTTGGCTACAGTGAGCTCATGTAATGATGAACATCTCTAGGTCTTAGCACGGACCAAAGTGTGCCACAAATGCATAATTACATGTTGTGAAAAGCTGAAAACAACTTTCACTCTACCATCTTGTTAAGAGTGCTTCTTAACACTGATTCGGCATTTCTCTCAAATATTTTATCAACCCAACACTTGTGGCACTGTTAAATTAAGCCTCTCGTAAAACCCAGCTCCAAGTCTTACATTGTCCTCGTACCTATAGCAAATAGGCTTTAAAAAGTGCTTACTGTTGGCATAACTCACTTCCCACTGGTGTTACAGAGCACTTTACCATTGAGTCTAAAAAGAGATTAATGAGACTAGTGCAGTGAGCTTTGACAAATCCCATCCTACTTTTGTTTTTGGTCTTATGAAGCAAGAGAGAGATCAGAGGAAATATTTGTTGCTAATCAAATATTGATTTATTACAATAAAAATTCTGGCCAATTATGACTATCTGCCTGCCGTGTTTTTGCAGGGCTCTTCTTGGTACCTGTGCTCACTGGGATTTAGTTTAGCACATCAAAGTGTCTGTCATCATCAGTATTTCTTCATAGCGTTAACAAGATCAGTTCAACAGTAACCGCTTTTCAGCACACGTGTGTAGAGCTGCCAAAAATCACTGTAGCAAAATATTTCTCACCAAAAAAAGGCAAATTTGTGCAAGAAGGGGGAATAACACAGAAAAAAAATAGGAAAAAAAACCCTGATGGCTAGAACTTAACTAACCTGGCAGAATTAATGAGCACTTGCTATAAAGTCTCTGTAGATTTTTTTCTTATGACAAATATCCTCTTTTCAAAACTCAGAAGTTACCTGTAATGTTTTGCTTTTTGGCAGCACAATGTAGCCCTGTACCCCCACAGCTAAGTCTCATTTCTGCAGACATCCCCACGCAGAGACCTTTAGGCAACATGGATAGTCCTGCTGTCTATGGACCATCTTGTCTATCCAGATCATGTAGAAGGTGCTCTCTCCCCCCTACAGGCTCACCGTCCTGAAGTTGACAGCTGTGCTGAGGCACTCAAACAGGTCTTAGATGATCCGGAGGTACATCCAGCAATGCCCGAGCCCAGGCTCGTAGTTCACACATCTGTTCTGAGCACAGGTGTCATTTCAAAGATGACCTTGATGACATGCCTGAAACTGGGCCAAGGGCACCCCTCGCCTAATGTGTCAAGTGCAGGATGCCCTTAAGTGCTTGCAGAATTAAGGCGCTGCTTGCTACAGAACATATTTATATCCATCCTGAAAGCTTAACTGCTTCATACTATAAATAACTGGTTTCCTTTTTCCCTGTGACTGTTTGTGCTCTTCTTTAAGCTTCTCAGTTTAAAATAAACACAGACAAAAACAATGTGTTTGAAGGTGCCAAACTGTACATAAGGGAAAGGCATGTGCAAGAGTGCAAGCTATTTCTGAAAGTCTGACAGACTCACGCAATGTTTTTCTTAGTTTAATAATAAATAATCATAACATTCAAAGCACACGGATTACATTAACAATCACAGGATGACACAGAAAAATGCTCAGGTTTTTAGCTGCTGAGACTCAGTTACACAAACTATTTGCCAGAACTGACAGCTAGAAGGAAGATGGGGATGCATCTTCTTGGGTCATATGGGACTTTCATCTAATTCCTAACTACTGCAGGTGCCCCTCATTTTTCTGCTCTCTTGTTTTGACCCATTTTAGTTGTCATGGCTTTCTGGAGTTTTGCGGTAAGGATCATTGTCAGGCAGACATAGTGAGAAAAGTCCAGTGATTTCAGTTAAGTGAGGACTTTCTAACCCAGAAGAGAACCCAATACCTTGACCAAGGTGCAGCTGAGGCCAGGAGTCTGAGCAAGAAGGATGGCCTGAAGGTAGTCCAATGGTCAGGGACATTCAAAGACCATCAAGCAAGGAGAAAGGCAAGCACACACTCAGAAGCAAGTCTAGATGAAAAGAAACCATAGAGTATACAATATAACTGAGTCCAAAATAACAGACAGGTAAGCCAGTCATGAGAGAGAACAAGCCTTCAGCAACAGAAGGCAAGAATAAAGAGGGATCTACAGAAATGCAGCTATAACCAAAGTAGCGGGTTGAGCAGCCAAGAGAAATTGCTCTTGGCTCTTGACAGGAGAAGTTGCATCAGACTTCCAACGGACAAGAAAGACCACATTTTAGGCTCCCAGGTTCTTTGTTTTCTCAAGTCTTGGAGTTTTGTAGATCAGGGCATAATCAGATGGCTTCTAGCCACTTTGGACAGAACATTTGTTATTCATGACAGCAAAGGAATTGACCCATCAGGGCCAAGCTGTGTCACTCTGGTTGAATATCAATCCACAGAATTATGTTGCTGTTCCTCTGAGTTTTGACTGAAGGCAAACACACCACGATGTACTCTTATTTTGGTCCCACAACTTCTCACAGCCTTTCTGGTGTGGAAGAGCTTGGCAGCATCCAGTAGTTGCTGCTCCCAACTCACCTTCCTTTCCTTTTCCTGTTGGCTTTTCTTCCAGCTCTGGAAATCAGTGAGGCCATTTTCTTTCACTCCACACATATGGCTTTGCATTTTGTTGGGCAGAAAACCATGCTGGCACTCATGCTGAGTTTGTTTTATTCAGCTCTTTTCCAGCCCCACATGTACAAAAGCTGTTTCCATCTCTCACCTCTCATTCTGATGCTTATATACACCTCTACTTTTCTGAGTCGTGCTTGCTTTATAACCTGCTGCTCAGTTGGGAAGTTGGCAGGTGTTTGTTGTGCTCATATGAAGAATATTCCTCTTATCTTCAGCAAAACTGCCCTGGAGATTTTTGTCTATATTACACCTTTTCATGGTTTTGTCTATCATTTGGGTTTAGCCGGGAAATCCAGATTATAGTTAACGGTGCACACTGCCTAACAGTATAGTTAAAACAGTACTGCAGGTGTGCGGGATACCTATGAACATGTCTTGTCCCCGTGAAGGCAAAGGGAGGATTTTCACTAGTGCTGGACTGCCTTCTGGGTCTGGATTTCTCAGCGAGCTTGAGGAGCTAACAGGCCATGAAGGGTACTTGCCTCAAACATCAGTGTGGAGGGGAATGCTTTGGAGAGGGAGCGAGGGAGGCAGGAATATTTTTGCCTCCAGGAATAAATGTTCAGAGTGATATCATACCGTGGTGGCTGCATCTGGAAAACATTGCTTTTTAAATGTGGAAGTCATTGTATAGTTATATTTCATAATCACACACACCTTACATTTTTAACATTGCTGGGAAGACTGTTTAAATATCCTAGTGCAGAGGCAGTGTTTGCAATAATCCTGTCTCCTGAAGAGACACAACCCACAGAGCTCAGGATCGTCTTTGCTGCCAACTCTTCTTTTAGCAAATGAATTCCCATCTGTGGGGGGTGGGGGCTGTGCTGGAAAAATTTCAGAGAGGGATAATAAGACATTTCTCCACCAGAATTACAGCTAAATAAAATTTGGTATAAACTCAGTATGTCTAACTTAACGAATACCAGCTCCTGAGTTTTGTTAACTAGTTTGTCACAGTTATCATAGTTACACATACACACACGTGTATACACACATGGTGCTTTGTACGATTTTTCTTTTTTACATTTTAAATTACTGAGAACAGAAATAGTACATTAAAGTCCAGATTCTGCAATCAGTGCATTTTACAGCAATGTTTCTCCCTACTGATTTCATACTGTTAATGCTCAGTTGTACCTTCCATGTGTTTATGAAAGAACATATGTGTACTATTGTACACTAGATTTAGATAGCACTTTGAATATAAAGCTGACCAGACAACAAGCCTGTTTGTATTTCATGGTAGCTCTGAAAGTTTTGAGCGTAGTGTGGAGCATAACCAAAGCCCACTGGATACTTTTTGCCAAAACTGAATCCCACAGTTTTGGGTCGTCGTCCCCCCCGCCACCCCGAACGAAATTTAAGCTTTTCCTGCATGCAGCCTTATGGCTACAGCATTCATCTAAGCTGCACAAAGTCTTCTTTCTATTCCTTAGTCTGAATCAGGGCAATTTTTTACCCTGGATGACTGCAACTCAGAGGGCAAGGATCTGAACCTGATTTTTTTTTTTTTTTTTTTTTTTACATCCAAGGCTAGTGTGCTAAACCCCATGAGTTTAAGAAAACAGAAACATGTGGAAACATCGCTAAAAGCAATACACAGCTCAAAAAAGTTATGGTGTGACATGACATCATATTCTGGCTGAGACCAACTCAATCAGAAATGTTCCTACTAGTCCCTATATGGTTTAGCTGAAGGCACCTACTATAAGCACCAAAGGTGGTTACTGAATAGCAGACCATGAAATCATTTCTAGGATAGAGTGCAAGCACCAGCTTCTCAGCTGCAGTAAATCAGCATAGCTCAATGCATTTATACCCACTGAGTATCCAACCCAAGGTGTCCACCTGTTTCCATTGTTTATTAATCCAGAGGATGAAATGCAGATATTTGAGGATGGGGTATACACCCTACATTAAGTATAAGTAGCCCACGAATGCTTGCTTGCATCCCTTGGTGGCAGATTTGTAGTGTCCATTCAGGAGCTGACCCAATTTTGAGAAATTTGCCTGGCCATGACTCTCAGCTGGGTTCAGCATTTCATTCAAAAGCAACTACACTCTAAAAGCTGCCAAAGTTTGTTCGGGAAAAGACTCCACATTCTGCCTTAAAATACGTTACACAGAAGAAAAAATATAGCTCAGGGCTTTCATCATTTGTTCACGTTGTACAGACAGGAGTCCTTAGCAAGCTGGAACAGGGCTTGGATGAACACAGTTTTACAAAGTCAGAGTAAATTAGAAAGAAAATGGATAAAATCCCCTCATAGTTCGCTGTTAAAGAATAATCATACAGCACCTGCCTTCATGTCTATAGCTGCATTACAATGAAGGACACAGTCTCTCAAACATACATTGCTGGCATGACTTTATCATCTCCTACCTCTCAAGCTGATCCTTCTACCTCAGTTAAGTAGTTTTGCATTGACATTTTCTGTTCTTTTTCAATGCTGTAGGAGCTTTTGATGACATTGGCTGTTATGGGACTTCCAAAACCCAGATCTTGTTTAATATGAGGACAAACTGATTTTCTGGTATCTTTTCTTTTGCACTTATCCTTAAATTGTGCAGGCTTTTTGAAAGGACTCAGACCCCCTTAATGGAGATGGATTTTAACTGCAGTTCCAGTCTGTTCCTGTAAAGCTCAGAAAGCATGGGCCAGGGGGAAGAGGAAGGCATTACTGAATATGTACCATTTCTGAAATTCACCCTCTCATTTACTTACATAGAGGTGAGGTGATATTGCTGAAATATTTTGAAAATCTCACTGATTCAAAACTTTGCACTTCAATCTCATTTCTAATGGGCCCTTATGTCTGTGAAGCACCAGTATTCTTTCCTCCTAATTTAACCCTCATTTTATCTCATGCATTTATTTATTTATTTTATCTAGCTGTTTTCCTTTAAACATCACCTGTTATGAGGAAGGTTGTTAATCTGTTACAGATCAGTTGGATCAATATATTCCCCCCCACCTGCTCTTGGTAATATTGCAACTCTTGAATTGGTAGTAAGTCATTACAGACTTCTTTTCCCAGATATCTTCTTCTGTCATGGTGCTGTTACAAAGCCGCCTGGCAGCTTTCAAGCAGTCCTGGTTTATATGTTGGATCACAAAAACAAAAGGCAGAGTTTCCATAGGAACATCCTGCAGCTCCTAAATGTGACCAAGCCTAGGCTGAAGGATGCAGAAGGTAACATCTCCCTACCATCTGTGCAAAACTGATTTTGTCAAATTCAGTAGACATGACTCATCTGCTCATGATCCTCTGTTTGCATGGGTGCGAATGGACACAGGGTCTGGCACATGTCTACAAATACAGGTACGTATATATGTATCTATCAAAAGGCACCCAACTCCTTATATACAGGGATTTTGCAATACTGCAGGTCCTCAGCCGCCTCCTTCTTCATGCCCATGCCTACTGCTCACATGCGCAGTGTCTTGCATTCTCAGCGAGAAGAGGTGGTGTTAGCAGCGAGGGTTAGCTGGCGCTCAGGAAGGGCAAGCGTGGCCTGAAGCTTGCATGCTGCACTTGCTCCTCTGAAGGGCTGTGGCATTGAAACCCCCAGGACATGGCATTTGCTGTAATCTGAAATGCTCTCCCCCCCATGCCACTTTAAGGTCAACATCAGCAGAAAGCAGGAATCACAACTCCTTTAGCCAGTAATGATTCCCCACCTTGTGCTCTGGCTAGCTTGGTAGTAAGCCTCTGTGCTGGATCTTGATATGTATCTGTGATTCGAGGCTGCTGCCTACTTCTTTGATAATCGTCAGCACCTGGCAATTGTCTTTGTGTAGCATCACCAGCATCTTTTTGGATGGTATTGCAGAATAGGGCAAAGCATGGTCAATAAATCTTCAAAGGCCTTTTTTCTATTAGCCATCACAAAAATATTTAAAGTGTTGACAAGCAGGAATCAAAAGACTTTGATTCAGAAATGGGAGGCAACCATTAAGAACATGCTTAAATACAGGTTTAAATGCCCTCCTGAACCTGGGCCTAAATATTTACAGATTGAATCTGAGCTGCTTAGTACCAATAACCATGTTACATTTCTGCTGAGCCCATAATAAGCTGCTCCTTAATAGTGTGGCAAGGGAGTAGCATACACTCACCCCTTATTCAAACACTTATGAAATTATTTTGATTCCAGAACTAATTAACTGGACTGTATCTTAATCATTCCTACTAGTATCATACAGATGTAAGAAAACTATCATATGATTCCCTACCAGCCTGATATATTTCAATTTAAACGTAACTTAATAATTGCAGTACCAATTAGTTAAAATGTAAGTAGGAAAAAACATTGGATGGAGACATCTTAATTTAAATATAATCCATTAAGTAAAAACTGCTGTTCTAATTAGTGATAATGTAGTACAATTAGGAAATAAAATTTGATTGGTACATTGGAATTTAAACTTAATTAGTAACTGCTATTCTAATTAGTAAATGCAATACGTTTTGTGCAGTGTTTTGTCAGGGAGAAGTGCGTGTACAGTAGGGATGACGGTGAGGAAAGAGGCACAAGGAGAGCTGACGTGAGTAATGCAGAGTAGAGGAGTTCAGCCAACATCAAGCCCAATGTCCCACATCTGAACCAGCATCAACCTTACAGCAGGAGAGGTTCAATCTCACTCAAAAAACTTGACGTGAAGGACAATTTGCCATCACATTTGGGCAATCTCTTCCCATGGTTAATTACTTCCAGTGCCCAGATGGAGTCTTTCACTTTGACATCTACAGTTTTCTGTTTCCAGATCTGGACCAGCAAATTTTGATAAACTAGGGAAAATAACTGTGGAAGTCAGCTGGATTGGAGAGCCCAGCATTTTGAATTAAGAAGATGCAAAGCTGTCCTAGACACAAAGGCACTAAAGTGTCTAGGTCTGCACTCTTATGAAGGGGAGGAAATTGGAGGAAAGAGCTTGAGACCTAGCTGGATCAATAGCATTCTCAAGAAAGATATTACAACATTTCTTTTAGCAGGAGAAGGGAGGGGGGAAAAAAGCATTGGCTGTTGTTTTTGTTGAACTAACCATAATAATTTCAGCATCTCTCTCCTGGAAAAGAGTTCATTTAAACCCCTTATTATGTACGCATACTCAACACCATTCTCCATCGTATTACTTTGCATTTATTGACACTGAATTCTGTCTGTTATTTTATCAGACAGTCACTTAACATCTTCAACACTTCACTGGCAATTTTAGTTTTGTGTTTCTGGAATAGCATATAACCACCGTGGAATTTTGTTGCTTCCCAATCTCCCCTTTTACAATCACCTGTGACTATGCAGAACATACCACGTCCTAGGACTGATCAGTACTGGATGTCCATTGTATAGACTGGCCATTTATTCTTCACTCCATTACTTATCTTTTAACAGAGGAAAACAATTGTATTAGGAATAAATTAATTACAAATAATTAATACATAGGAACGGTATGTAAAAATGAATTAACCTTTTCCCTTACTCCATGATAGCTTTAAAAGACCTTGGTGACAGAGTCTTCGTCAAAAGATTTTCAAAATCCAGTGCTTTGTATTGATTGGATTCTCCTTATTAACATATATGTGGCTACAGAAAGCTTCAATAGATTTGTATGGTAATAACTTCCTTTTATAAAAACTGCATAGATTTCCCCCCCCACACCACTGTATCATATTTATCCAAATGTCTACTCATTCCATTCTTAATTACAGTTAACACCAGATGCTCCCAGACTTCACTTCAAAAACATATGTTATATTTGCCACTTTCCATTCTCCTGGTACCAAGGGCTATTTAAGGAGTACATGAAAATGCTACACCTGGTAGGTCAGCACTTTCATACTTGAATTCCTTTATACCTTTTGTGTGAATATTAGTTAGCTTTTGCAACTGGTTACTATTCTTCTTGTTCATTTATTTGGAAACTTTTTCTATCCGTAATTTAATTTGAGACAGATTGTCAACAAAAGCACCCCAGGAAGAGATGTTGCAATGTGGGAAACCTCCCTCAGTTCCATCAAAATGATTTTTTTTTAACAGGTTTTTATTACATGACCTTCCCTGAATGCCTATGATTGTGCCTCAATCATTTATTATCCCTACAGAGTAGATGGCAATATCTCTATTTCTGATACGTTTGGGAGGTGGAAAGTCTTCTTGTGCATTTAGCAAACTCAGCTTCCCCCACCTTTTTTTTTTTTTTGGCTCTTCTTATTAAGGTTTAGCATTTAACTTTCCAGAATTTGGGCATGTCTTTGTGGGTGCGTGCATGTGTGTTGAAACATCATTTCTGTTTTTCCTTAGTGGCTTCTTTTACTACAATGTTTGACTGTAATCCTTTTATTTTTTTTTTTTTCTCATGGGTAATACACATTTACTCCGAGCTTCTCCTTAAAGCATTTATGCTATAATCCAAGAATTTGACCCTTTTGACTGCTCCTTTTATGTATTTATTCCTGCTTGGTTTGCCTAGATGGCTACAGAGTAAGCTTTTTCATTCTTCCTCATTCTTTTTTAATTCCCCCTTTGAAGTTAAAAATGAAACAGCACATTTTCTGATCCTGGATGCAAAGGTAGAGAAGCAAAACATTAGCATGCATCTGCTGTGGGCCGTGTGGATGTTTCCACTGCTCAGTGTCTTCACAAATGGGTTACACAAATATCAATCAGGAATTTTATCAGGATGATTGGATTGGCTTTGAGGCGAGGACAGGGACTAGTTAACCATAAATAGTTCCCTGCAATGCTGTTTTTCTGCAATTTTACAAAATATGTGAGGGTAATAAACACCAGGGAGAAAGAAAAGCCTCCCAGGCTGAGGGCTAAGGCTGGTACAAGAACAAATGTATTTAACTAAGTCATGAATAAATTAAGGCTGGCAATTAGAACATGGTTCATGTCCATCAATGACAGATTTCCAGCCAGAAGAGTAGGTTAGGAAAATGTTAACTAGTTCTGATAAAGGGATCCCTAAATCTATAGGAAAGATCATAAGACTCTCTTTCTATGACAGCAAGGACTCAGTTTGCTAACTGAGAAAGATCTTTCCTAGGTGCCTCAGGATGTTTTTGTGCCCTTTTTTGTTGGATTAAAGGATCCTCCCCTATGAAAAACTTTTGTGCTTGCTCCCCAGTTTGAAAGGCGATTCGAGATCGGATTCCATTTTGGCAATGACTTTGGCAGCAGAATTCGCCACTGTGAGGGGCAGGGGGGGGAAGTGACCGAATCGGCCACTCAATAATTTCATTTGATGTTCCTGGCTCCTGAGTTATAAGAACAATTGACTTCCCCCTCTCCACCAAACTCACATATTTATAGATTTCCCTCGTACATCCCCCGAGACACCTCTTTTTCCACAGCAAAGAGCCTTAGGCCATTTAATCACCCCTTATAGAAAGCCGTTCCATACTACTGATAATCCTTATTGCCTTGCTTTGGATGTTGCCCAGCTCTGCTAGATCATTTTTGAGCTAGACAAACTGGAATTGCATGCAGTGCTCAAGATGTAAAAACAACACACACTTAAACAGCAGCCTGGGGGTATTTTCTGTTCTCTTTATAATAATTTTTAGCATAACTACCAACGAGGACTGAGCAGATGTTGAAGCTCCAAGACCTCTTTCCTTACTGGCAGCAGTCACTTTAGAGCCCATAACTACATGTGTAAAGATTTGAAGGTTTTTTTACCCCATGCAGGGCTGTTGTTTCTAATGTGTTTTTCACATCCTGCGGGGAAAAAAAAGGCTTTGTGTCAACCTGATTGGCAAAGCATCTTCTGCAGCATATACTTCCCTGCCTGATACATACCAGAAGCCACTCACAGACAGACAGCCGCATTCACCCAGTGCTCCAGACGTCTTATCAACCTGGATTCTGGATATTTCCCTATTGCAATAACCTCCCAGGCTTCCATTCAAGAAAGTCACATAAGCGTCTGCTTAATACCACTCTTGTTAGCTAAATATTTAAGCACAAAGCTACCATTACACACCTAACAAATCCTTTTATGTTCAG
>NW_008824050.1:496294-525707 GCF_000699105.1 Pygoscelis adeliae
GCATTTGCTTGAATTTAAGTATAAACTTTGGTATTTTGCCAAGTGGAGATGCCTTCTCAAACAAAGCTTTTACTGAATGAATTAACTAAAGAAACCCAGATTTCCTAAATCCTAGTCTTTCGTCTACTGGAAATGGGTTGAGCGTGTGCATGGCTTAAGAAATGAACAGATGCTGAAGCTGCCCATCAGAATTATTTTATGCCAGCAAATGCTGCCTTATTTGTCCTACACCTTCTCAAGACACAAGTGCCTCACCCAAGTCAAACTTCACTAAACAAGAGACACAGACCGAGGGGAGGTCTTGAAGACAAAGGCAGTAGCAGCAGGCCACCAGGTGCACACATTGCCATCACCAAATTTGAATCGAGATAAAACATTGGCCTCTCTCTTGAAAAAGCTTAATGTCACGGGAGCCTCTTGAGGTGCATGCACATCAGATTAACCACACCTGCGGTTTTAAAAAAGTAATTATTGAGATTTAGATTTTCTCTGGTAAGTCAGTATTAAAGTCTGAATGCGGCCCTGCAGTTCTGCCTGCACTTTGGTTGGGAGAAGCAAGAGCCATTTCATCTGACAGTTTGTGTTTTACCAGAGAAGTATTTCTTCCTGGTCTTATTTCACTGCCCAGGACATGGCAAACTGCACCCTGCTTTGGGACTCGCTGTAGTATGGAGCAGGGAGAGGGTCTTCCTGCAGGATTTCTGAGCACTGGCCCCATGGTACAATGGTGGTAGGCATAGAGAGCACAAAAACCTTTACCAATACCAAGGAGGAAGGTGTTGCTGTAACTGCCAGTTGGCAGCCTGCATTAGGTTACACACGTGTATATTTGAACAACTATCAACCTGTCTTACCAGTTTTGCACAGTGCCTTTTTTTCCAAAAACCTCTCCAAACTCTTTTTTTATTGTGTATTTTTACAGCCTCTAGTACAAAAAGGTTTGCGTCCCTAACCTCAGCTCTTAGGTAAAAACAGTGATCCAAAGACCTAATGTGTAATAAACCCTACCAAGCTGGTAAAGCTTTTCTGTAAACTGCCTGGGAAAGCAGGGGCACAGGTAAGGGGGGGTTAGAGACTTGGTTAGAGTCACATCGTGAATTAGTGTTTGAGGGAAGAACATTACCTGCCTGTTCTGGGCTATTCAAATTGCATTTCTCCTCCATCTGCATGAGCCAAAATTACAGTTTGTTTCATACAATGGACTTGAAATAAGCAGAGTGTTCACAGTGAAGGGCTTGTATCATTAGGCCCTAGTGGATGAGTAGTGTTTGTTCCTCGAAAATGATGGTCACGTCCTCTAAATGCCCTTTGCTGTGATATATTTTGATTAAGCATCCTGAAGAGCCCCCCGATGAAAAGTCAGTGTGCCCTCATGCCACACTAAATAGAGCAAGAATATCTCAACTAAATTCAGCTGTCAAAAAATTAATGACCTAGTCACAGCAGTCACCCAGGTACCCTGCACTCAGGGGAGATTTGGGGCTAAGGCAGACTTCGTTGCCCCCCAGAGCTACCTGCCTCTCTGCAGGAGAGGGTGATTCATCCTATACTAAAATAGGCACATAAACCAGGGATTTGCATCGCATTCTGGTAATGCTCTTCCCTACTCCTCAGCTCTTGATGACTCTTGAAGAAGCCCAGATACCCAGCACTGACCAACCCTGGGACCAGGTGGCTAAAATAATTGAAGATATATCCCATGCAATGAGCTTTTTCCCACCCCAAGCAACCAACCATCTAAATCGGGCAGATCTTCAGAAGAAAGCTTTGCGGCTGTCAGGTCTGCTCCTCTGTGCAAGACAAATGTCATCCTTACTTACAGACAGGGCTTGCAAGTAATTGCATTTCAGACAAGATTTTCTATCCTTGTCCCTGCTGAGCCACGACGGGATGTTCTCATTTCAACATACGACAGAGTGTGGCTTTGGCATGTTCTGTGTGGAGTATATTTGACATTTTAATTGATGCCATTTGTTAATTAAGAAGGATAAATGATGACAGGGAGAGGGGAGGAGATCTTATAAAGAATGAATAATAACCTTGTTCAAAAGCAGGTAATGAGATACCAAGTTAAAAATATGTAAGAGCTTGCAAAAATGTCTAAATGTTTTCCAGAAATCAGGTGCTGCCTGTCTTTTCCTTATCGCAGAAATGTCAGGGAGTGAAATTCATCAGTGACTTACAACAGGTGCTCTTTACTCAAGGATTTTCTAGCAGAAAAGGCCACACATCCCTGGGTTAACCAACAGCCAGTCTCCTGCCGCGGTGTGGATTAGCACTTACCATTCTCCTCCTCTCCACTTGCTGTTACCACAGCTACCACCAAGGCAGAGGACACAGCTACGCCATTGCCAGGCTCAGCCTGCCCAGATGGGGCTGGACTCCAGCTTTGCACGGGGAGATGCCAGCCAGTGGTGACTTCCCTTGGCAGTGAGGAAGAAGAAAGCAGACTTGGTGGCGTGATGCTCAACACTGATCCCCCTTTCAGATGCACCAGCAGTTGTGTTTGGGGCTTGTTTTCCCTAAATACTGTCTGTGTGCTATGCAAAGCCTCTTAATAGAGAAGAACAGAGCAGTGTCTGTTAGCCAGGAGGGTGGCTCTGCAGAAAAGCAGATCTGCAAAAGCCTCAGGTCTAGCTCCTTTCTGTGCAGATGTACATTTAAGCAGAGACAGGAGGAAAGGCCAAGCAGAGGCTGGAGAGGAAAGAATAACAATTTACACCAGCTGACATAGGGAGTGAGGAGAAAGGCTGTCACATCCAAATTCCCAGTGCCAGTTCCTGTGAACCAGAAACCCCCACCAAGCAGGGCTTTTAACACCTATCA
The DNA here is from genome assembly GCF_000699105.1 of Pygoscelis adeliae. Classification (NCBI taxonomy): domain Eukaryota; kingdom Metazoa; phylum Chordata; class Aves; order Sphenisciformes; family Spheniscidae; genus Pygoscelis; species Pygoscelis adeliae. The sequence continues at coordinate 499,121 of NW_008824050.1, forward strand.
AGAGGCAGGCTGCCCTTCCTTTCCAGCTTCATCTAGACTTTCCTGCCCAGTTTAAAATGGCACTTCTGCCTCTCCCTCTTTCTTTCATGGGGCCAGGCTTGACCCAGGGATGGTCCCATTGCCGTATTGCATTGCCCAGGATCACCTCCATCTTTCTGATCTCACCCTCTCTCCTCTCCTGCTCCTCTGCACACCCCAGGAGAAGCACTGATACCTATGTCCACATCTGTGCGGAGTATAGCATAAGTCCTTGCATCTGGTACAGGCTAGAAAAGCTACACAGGTATGGGAGTTAGTTGCCATGGTCTATAATGAGTATATGATGTATGTCTCCTAGGATGAAAGCTGAGGTAGTTTACAGAGGGCCTCCACATCCAGGAGCTTAGCAGTAAAGCTGCATTTTCAGAGTAACCAGCAGAGTACCCAAAAGATCACAAGTCCCTGTTCTGGCTCTTCCAGGGAGCGTGGGTTGCAATCTTCAGCATGTCTCCTGCCTTCCCCAGCCCTCAGTTTCTCTTGGTAGGGGTTGGGAGGAAGGCAACAGTGAACATCGCTGCAACCCTGTCTGGGGCTCTGAGATGAGCACCAGCACTGGGGCAGTGGCAGGTGTTTCCCCACGCAGGTACACTGCAGAATTGCTAGAAAAGTTAATTTTCAACTTCCATTTAAAAAAATCTGTGAAAAGTTTGGGGAGGTGATTAATCCCAGCTCCAGATTGGTGCAGGCTGACTGTTTGTGGTTTTTTTTTTTCTATTTGTTTTAGGTTGTTTACTCAAAGTATTCATTTGTTTACCTTGTTGTTTTCCACTCCCTGCATCTGTTCATTTGTTTAAGTATGAGCCTCCTCGTTTTCCACTTCAGTTTCCTCTCATTACAGTGGAGCATCTGCTTAGCACTTTAAAAAAATCAATCAAAAATAATCTTATACCATGGAGCAGAAAGTTTTCATAAAGTATGAATGAAGAATTATTATTGTTGGCATAATCCCTTTTATTATTACTATTTGTTTAGGCTTCAGTCTGACAACAATTATGGATGCCCTTGACAAACTTTTTTTGGGGGAAAAAGTGGGGACAACAACCTAAAAGAATACCAAAGAATCAGCCCTCCCTGAAAAATCAAGGAAACAAGACTATTGTATTTCCCTCTCTTCTGCAAGTCATTTCAAAACCAATCTTGAGATGCAGATAGCCTGCAAAAGTTTAGGGTCTTTCCTGCTAGCCAGAAATCCCAAGTCAGGATGAGCCTGGCTAGCTGTGACCCGACTGCAAGACTTCTGCGGAAAGCTCAGATGGGCACCTTTGTGCAGTGCTCATGGGAAATGCAGCATCACTGTCACCTCCACCAGCTCCCCCTCCTTGCCAAAACCCTCCTCTCTTCCCTTCTTCCTTGACCAGCAGCTGCTGGGAGTCCATGCTCCCTTCTCTCCCAGCAGGAGGGGAGCCAGGGAGAGCATCCCTGCACCCCTCTGCCTCCTCGCCTGTGCAGTAACCACAGCTCTCACCAGTTATTCAGTCTGAGGAATCTCATCTGACCAAGTGACATTTAGAGGAAATTGTCTTGTTGATTAAAAGAAACATGTAATATCTGGGGAAAAGATATCAAGAGCATGTAAGGGGGTGACATGAGGCCGAGCGTCCTCTTGCTGACTAATGGTTGCAGGCAAGAGCAATTCATTAACGTAATCAAGTCACATGAAGTTTCATGATAACGTTGGGGAATTTTGCACAAGTGATTAAACCGAGCGAGAGGTAGATGAACCTCTGTCAGCTTTTGCAGCAACTGCCCGACTTGCCTCCAGGTCCAAGTGTAGGTCTAAGAGGTGATCCTATCGCCAGCAATCCATCATAACTGACTTGGTGTCACACAAAACATATCCTCAGCTCGGCCTGACCCTCCACCTTATCTATTTTATTCTGCATCCACTGCTTTCAAGGAGTTTTGAACAGCGACTCATTAGAGATTTCCCCAAGCAGAAGCATATGGGGTGAGTTACTATTGGTATTCTAAAGTAATAAAAACATAATATTCAATTTGCTCCCTAGGATGTGGTCACAGACTGCACTAAGGTCTTATTTATTAGTGACATAGTTAATGGTACAAGTTTGGAAAAATGCATCTGCCCTAAGCTGCACCTTCTGAGGCTCAGGATGGCGGGGCCTTGGCAGGACATGCAGCTCCACAGCTCATCTCTCCTGGCCCTTTGCGTCGCCACAGGCACAGCCTGGCTTGTGCTGGCACATCCCTGGTCCTAGCAACTTCTGCAAGTTGTAACACACTCACGTTGGCTCCAGCAAGTCCTCAATGCAGCTTTTCACACCAGCGCAGGGCATCACTGGGCAAGAATGAAGAGGGAGCCCTCAGTACTGCATCTCTGTGTGCTTTTTTGCACTAAGGGGGAACAATTTTGGCCCTTTAGTTTGCAACAGCCTGGAAAAGCACAAGCTCCTTTTTGCTGTCTCTCCCCAGTGGTATTGTCATTTGATAGATCTTAAAAAAAACAAAAACAAACCAAAAAAAATCACCCACACAGCAACACTGCTCAGACATCATGCCGTCAGGAAACCCCAGTGCCTATGTACAGGTATTCAGAGACAGAGCATCTGAGTTGTAGGATGGACCAATGCCTTGTGAATAAAAATAAAGAGCAGTAGATCCTCTGTGCCTGTCCCTGCCTGTTTACTCAGACATTTCCTTCTCCTCTCACCAGACATAAGACAGGGAAGAGTTTCTACAACACAAGATAATACTTGCTACATAAAAGTACTGTTCCTCTAATTAGCAGAGATATTCATGGCAGTGAATAGAGGAAAGCTGTTTTTTTCCTTGCCCTATTCTGCTGTAGAGATATGATATCATTTAGAACATCACTTAATTAAATACTAGAAATGAGGACACTTTGGAATTGAGTAATTCTTCTCTCCAACAATTCTTTTTAGTGTTCAAATATTGGTCAGAAAAAAAAAATCTAGCCTTGTCACAGTCATCTGGTACTTAATTGGTTTTTTATTTAGTTCAGTATTAAAACATGAACTTTGAGGAAAAAATTAATTCATTGCTCTCCAGTGTGGACAGCTTGCAATGAGTAATTGTGTGGGAAGAAAGAAAACAACCCCAAGTTTTTGTAAAGCCCAACATCTGATCTCAGTATCATCTATCATCCTTTACAAAACTCTAGCTGACACACGAGATACATCTTTTCTATGTTAGCATTGAAAAGCAAACTGAAGGTAGGATTTTCAAAGGCACTTAATTCTTGCTGCTCTCTCTTGATTCCCTTTGAAACCACTGGTAAAAATCTTTAATCCCTTCCCAGAGACCAGGGCATGCCAAGCATATCCCAGCACCCCACATACACAAAAATAAATAAATGCTTTTTTGTATCACCTCGATTGTGTCAGGTCAATGATGTGGAGATCCAAAGGTCATTTTGACCAGCTCAATCCACTGGGGCTACTCCTCCCTTCAGGTTGCTCCTTTAGTCCACAGCACAGCTCTTCTCATGGTGCCATTTGCTCAGGAAGCAGAGGAGATCCTGCTGGTGCCTTTTTCTCCTTTCAGCTTTGCTCCAATTTAGACAGCTATGGCAGAAGACAACCAGAATTCCCCCGGGCAGGAGAAAGGAGCAGTGGGATTGCTTTGGCCTGCCACAGTGCATAGGGCAACACCAACTTCTGTGCCAGGGGCTCAGCAGAGCTACTGGGGCCAAGCCTGGCGACTGTTGGGAGACAGCTGCAGGAGATGGCAGGGCATTTGGGGGCTGGCCCATCGGGCCATCATTGTGCTTTTTTAGATAGCAGGCATGGGCATGAACCAGATCTGTTGAAAAGTGATAACAAGACTTGTATTGACACCAGGAACAGAGGGCTTGATACACACCTGGTACATTAGGAAGACACATGAAGCAGGGGATAAAGGACAAAGACCATCTCAGGCATCCCAGCAAACTGAGAACTTGATTTTAGAGAGTGGCTGCTGTCCCCATCCTCCCCTTGCAACTGTCTTGCATGGATCTGGCACAGGGATGCTGGTCCCCATCCCTGCTCCTGCATTAGTGATGTCCTACAAGCAAGGATGATTGAAGGGAAGTCACAAATGTGAGACTGTCTTAGCTGGAAAAACCCCTGACAGCACACACCCCTACAAATGTGCTTTTAGGAGAAAGGTGTGGCTTTGGCCAAGTGCTAAAACCAGGTTAGCGAAGACAAGGCAGGTCATGATTTCTGCACACCAGCAGATTATTGTGTCTATTAAAAACTACAGACTATCATCTTGTTTTACTGGGCTAGTTATCGTACAGTAGCTAGCATGCTCTAGGGACAGTATTTTTCCTAGCGAGGGGAAGGAAGAGGGAGAGCAGGGCACAAAAGGACACTGCAGAATCAGTGGAGAGTTAACACACAAGGAGATCACAGTCTCTTCATTAGCACCAAATAAGAGCAGTTTTGAAACATATGAAACACTTTGAGCCTTTTGCTGCACCATCTGTTTTGTCCGGTTAAATTCTTGTATTAATCATCTTTACTCCCTGTGAGTAATTCCCTTAGGGAAAGTCTACTGAGCATGTTTAAATTTATTAAAACTATCACAGTTTATTAAGAGTCTGTACCCAGTGTCTTCTGCCTTACGCACCTGATGATGGGGAGAGAAAAACAGTGGTAATCACAAAATGGTTTCTCTCATCTCTATACCTCCCAATGTTATTCGTGGCAGTAGTGGGTACTGGTGTTGCAATGACGTTTCATGCATGTCCACTGCAGTGTGCCAAGCACTGTACCAGCACATCATGTTTCTCCAGAGAGCTTGTGTCAAAAGATTAAGAAAAGATGCAGGTGTGGTTACAGCTTGTTTAAGGAGGACAAGGATATAAGTGAGAGAAGAGCAGCGTCCATGTAAGCTCTCAGCCGCTCTCCCATTAGCTAAAGTACATAAGCTTGTTCCTAATTTTTAACACAGGCAGATTTACCAGGCAGCCTAGGTAGGAACCAGCCACTTGGTCAACTCTGGACCACGTCTCCCAGGACAGCAGAAAAGATTTTCTGCCTTCATGACCCTGTGCAGATAAATAGAGGGAAGCAGAGAACAATGCTGGCACCACAAGGAGCCAGGGAGCACCTGATACACCACATGGCAGAAGGACTTTGTATTCCATTAGTTTTCAAGATGTTCATCTCTGACAGCAGCACAAAGAAAAACTGAAATGGTTTCCATCAAGCTTGTGTTGAGTTCTCCAGCTGCACCAAAAGACAATGGATTTTTAATGACAGAAGAACGACTCATTGGTCTGGTCTGAGTTATCACTCTCTGCCTCAGCTTCCTCACTTATATAAGGAATAACAAAATATTTCTTTCTTTATCATTAATGGAGATTAATTCATGTGTATAAAGGGCTGTCAAGCCATGGCCAAAGACTGAACAAGACTACAAAAATCCCAGCCAGGGCTTGGACACAGGTTCACTGAACAAGCAACTTCTGCATTGAAGTTAACGCCATTGCCAGTGTCTTGTTTACACCCCCTCGCTTAAGCCTATCAAACCCACGCGAGATGTCAGAAAAGGAGCTATGCTAGCCCATCAGTCACACTGGTAACGCAAATCCCCCTTACGGGGATGTCAACTGCTGCACCAGACCCTGGGTTGCAGCAAGGACCATGCAGGTGCACGGCCCTTTCTGCTCACTTTGCTCCAAGGCCAGTAACATCTGTGGGCTGCAATATCCCAAGCCACCAGGTTTTGTCCACCATGGATCACAGCCCAGGGCTGTTTCACCTCACACACGCATTATTAGAACTATCTCAGACTTGGTTTGCACGGGACAGAGGCATAGAAAGGTTGAGCATAGCCAGGTTTTTCCAGCCAAAAACAAACATAGAGACAATTACCCCCCACAAAACTCCTTTTGCAAACCTAACGTGCTCTATCCAGGCAACCGTTTTAATCTGTATTTGCTCCTTACTGAATAAGCTTACTTCTCCTTGAGGGGGTTGCCAGCCTAACTCAACTTATGTGCCTGAACTGGCAAAACCCACTGAAGTGTAAACACGCCATCTAGGGTGCTCAGAAACCCATTCCTGGCTAATTGATTTCCACAGTGACTCACACACGCAAGCACAAAACATGGGAAAGCTTCCCCCTCAGATTTGCTCAGAGTACATACAGCTTTTCACCTGTGATGAATAATAAAAACCTCTTTAAAAATAAAAAGTTTTATTTTTTTTCCCCATCTCTCCCCACCCCCCGCCCATTAATTAATCAGGCAGGGAAAAAGGGGGATCTGGCTGAGTGCCATGGGATAAAGGATAAAAGTCACATGCACACGCAGAGAGAGCAGGGACATGCAGAAATGCCATATGGAGAGTAAACAAGCTGTAGTGACCTTCTCGGGCTTTATCAAATATTCATGGGAAGCAGGCTCGTGGGGATACAAAACTAATAATAATGAACCCACCAGCATCCCAGCACCTCCAGCATCCTGGCACGTTCTTGTTCCCCCTTCCGACACTGTTGCCTCCCCCCCTGCAGGCCAGATGCCTGTCAGCCCAGATCCGAACCAGGCTGCCTGGTGGGCTTCAGCCCTTTGCTAATACTTGGAGCTAAAGCAAAGGAGGAGAGTGCAATGGTGTAGGGGATTTCTTCGCATCCAGGCCTTTTTAAACAGAGAAGAGCAGACAATGTCAGACCTTCAGGGAGACCTGGCAACCTGTGACTCCACTAAATTAAAAGATAGAGACTAGCATCTTGCAACACCAGTGTCAAATTTTTACTCTTGTACCTTGAACACAGATGTTGGCTTTTTTCCTGCCTCTGAGGAGCATTAGGTACTTTCTGGAGATCAGGGATGGCACATGTTACCAAATTACTGACCTCAGAGATGAAAGGAGTCATCTTATTAGAAGCCAGCCATTCAACCATAGCAAATAACGTTTCTTGAAGGATTTCAGCCTTGAATTTTCATTCCACAATGTATTTCAAAGGAAAAATGGGACCTCCTATACAGATAGCTAGAAGAATGAACTGTGCAAGATGCGATGATTTTTCCAAAGGATAATGATCTATTTAAAAGCAACAGAAATACGCTGAGTGGAAATGATTCAAATTATGTTGATATGACTACTTAGGAAAACTAAATGCACGCAAGCCATTGCATCATCAGTGCTTTCAGCTTTAATCTCTTAAAAATAAAGGAAAAAAATGGCAATGTTGTCATTGCTTGAAAGGCAGCAGCAGCGTCTTGATTTTGGTAGTCTTTGCTTCTCTTTGAACTGTTTTTCCTTCTCCTACGTACTTCAAATCTCACAAGATATTTTAAAATAATAGTTGTAATTGCCCAGAGGTGAGATGGAAAAGAAAGAGGCAAAAGAAGAGTTGTATAAAGACCAAGGGCAAGAATAGCTGAACAACATTTATAAAAACCACCTGGTCCCCAATAAAAACAGAGTTGGAAGCTTTAAGAAAGGGCTTAAATGTTGCAGAAAGCAACTTGGGTCACTTGCAGTAACTACCTGAAGGTGAACATTACAGCCATTTGCAAGAGGTTTGGTGAGCAGAGAGAATATTTACAGCTATGTGGGGGCTAAGCCAAAGCTGGCTGGAAACCCCCGTCCCCCCAGCCTTGCTCCACTGGGGAGCAGGGGTTTTCCAGGGTGGAAAAAACACTCTAGCACAGACCTGCTGCTCTGATTTTCCCCCCTATACTTTCAAGTGGCTCTTGTATCTCTCACTCGCAGGCTATAATGTGTTCCTGTGATAAGTTAAACAGTGTTGCTTTTTAGCACAGAGATCCATACCTTGTGCTTGGGTGGCTGGGGGTAAATATGTGTTATGGGATAAGCTGCATTTCTCCTATACTTTTAGCCACCTCCCTTATGCTTAGTCCATTAATCCAGTATATATGGACATCTAATATTCCAGACATCTGAACAGGTCCAGCTACTAATAAAAAAACCAAACAAAATAAAGCAACAGGGATAAAAGCAGAAAAGATTTTTTCTTTGCCTACATGTGAAATTGCTCCAATAAAACCACATTAATTTGTGGTTTATTGGTGAATAAATTGGTATTACAGTGCTGGGAAAGTTGAGTGAGGAAGGCCAAAGAGAAGGCAAAACAGAACTCAGTCCTTCAACTACCTGGGAAAGAAAACTTGAGGAGAGAAGAGATGCAAAGAGAAGATGGTAGGAGTGGATGGGGATCCATGGGGTACCAGGGATGAATGGAAAGATGAGAGCAAGGAGGTAGCTGTACAATAGGGGCAATGCAATAACACATTATTGTTGATCATGATGCTATTTTAACCCCTGGGGTGTTTTGGTCTCTCTCATTACCCAGGAGAATTTTTCCTCACAAGCAAGCACAGGCATTTAGGCACACATGCACATCCCAACTCAAGAGGAGCATCCACCACCTTATCAGAAGCAGTCTGTATCTTTGGACCGGCACAGCAGTGGTCATGTTATAACAACATCATGCTATAATTCCTTATTTTGTCTGAGCCAACAAGGCTCACCTTTTCCTCCCCACATCAAGGGCTCCTGAGCACAGCGTTTTATACCACCTGGTCTCTGGAAACACAGTGCACTTCAGTTTTAATTCAATCCAACCTTTCCACTCGGTTTGGTGTTCTTTGCTCAATGTCACAGCAAAAGCAGCTTCCTGAGTACCTTGCTACATGTTTATAATTAATTTCTCCCAGGAGGATTACAGCCAATATTATTACCAAATGCATTTCCTAAGTATTGAATCAGCATTGGTTCCAAAAAATACATGTGATTTATTTTCTCCCTAAGGAGTAGACATTTGTAAGTAACAGATTACTGACATGCTGCAACCAGCAAGCAAAACATAATAGCAATTAATACAGCATTGTGAATGAAAGCCTGCTTGCTGCAGAAACCTCTCAATGGCAGCAACTCGACAGCACCCGTGTCACAAAATCTGCTGCAGGACTCAAAATACCAAGCAAGATTAAGACTAAGAGTGTGGGATTTAAACTTACTGCAGCAGAGACTATCCCTTTATTCTACCTTTGAACAGCACTTAGCAGACAGAGGTCCTGCCCTACAACGGGTGCTCCAAGTGCCAGCACCAGGGATGAAGGGTAACACACACCTGTGAAAAAGCCTTGTGGATGTTTCAGAGGAACTGAGGCCTTTTGATGGGATAACTTTCAGAATAAATTTCAATTTTTCTTTTTTAAACCTTCATTATTTCAGAGGGAAAAGGAAGATATTCCCCCCCCCCAAAAAAAAATAATAAGGTTTTCCCTCTGCCCCTGCTTTCTATATTCTTTTCCTTAAAATTCCCTCAAATCTGTGAGATAGTAGCTTCTGTTGAGATTGTGCTTGGGCAAAAGTAGTTTTTCCCAGGAAAACTGGCTTCTGGAGAAGATATCTTTGACCAGCTCTGAAGTAATAAAGCAAATGACCATGGCACGATCTAATATACCTTATAAATCACTAATCTCTTACTACAAAGCATAGAGAAGAGTCTCACAGTCTTCATTCAGATCAATAGCAATTTTTCCCTATCCTTCCTTGCTGAGCCATTCTATGAAAGGAGTAAAGGGGTCTTGCTTAATCAAAAAATACTCACTGGCTTGCCAACCCAAGCCATGGGTGCTTGCCAGAGGCATCTTTGCGAGCACAGAGCGAGCCATAGCGTCACAGCAAAGCTTTGGGTCACCTTGCCTCACAGTGAGGTCTCCTTCAGCTGCAGCATCCCCACAAAGAAGCTTATACCCCTTCAACCCTTGTTGTGGCTCTTCCCAAAGCTAGTTGCACTGTGCAAGTTTGGCTTTCCCTGCTCCCCTTCAGCACAGCACTAGGTCTCATCCCGGTCTCTTTTGTAGGAGTCCTCAAGGAACCAGTTTGAGCACAGCACATCTTCTCCCTCAGGTTTGCTTTTACGCGCAGGCAATGCAGGGAGAAAAGGGCATTGCAAGGTGCCTGCCAGCTGATTTGGTGGGTTTGAGTCTTGTAACCCTCAAGCCTCTCTCCCTCATTATCTCCAAAGATGATACAATTGGATGGTGGCGGGGCATGGGGATGAACAGACCACCCTGAAACCCAGGAGCTCAGGAGTGTTGGGAAAGGCTGCATTAATGAGGGTTGGCAAGTCCCTGCTTGAGGATGATTTGAAGATCAATTTCTAATTGCCAGTGCAGGTATGACCTCAGTTGCTTCTCAGACAAAAACTTGAGATATTGTGCAAGAAAAACTGCTTTCACTGAGGAACTACCAGTGAAGGCTTTCAGCTCTTCCCAGCAGCATGTGGTCAGCAGGGCTGAAAAGGGGTAAAGCGGATCTGTAAGAGGATGGGAAGAGTCCCTCCATACCTCTCCTTTGTTCTCTCCATCCCTCTCCTTATTTATAGCTGTAAAACCAGCACTTATACCTTTACTATATGAACAAGGTAATTTGCAAATGTTGGTCAAACATTTTGCAAGTGTTGTGGTTTAACCTCAGCCGGCAACTGAGCACCACGCAGCCGCTCGCTCACTCCCCCATGGTGGGATGGGGGAGAGAATCGGAAGGGTAAAAGTGAGAAAACTCGTGGGTTGAGATAAAAACAGTTTAATAGGTAAAGCAAAAACCGCGCATGCAAGCAAAACAAAACAAGGAATTCATTCACTACTTCCCATCGGCAGGCAGGGGTTCAGCCATCTCCAGGAAAGCAGGGCTCCATCACGCGTAACAGTTACTTGGGAAGACAAACACCATCACTCCAAATGTCCCCCCCTTCCTTCTTCTTCCCCCAGCTTTATATGCTGAGCATGACGTCACATGGTATGGAATGTCCCTTTGGCCAGTTTGGGTCAGCTGTCCTGGCTGTGCCCCCTCCCAGCTTCTTGTGCACCTGCAGCCTTCTCAGTCGGTAGAGCATGGGAAGTTGGAAAGTCCTTGACTAGTGTAAGCATTACCTAGCAACAACTAAAACATCAGTGCCTTATCAATTTTGTTCCCATCCTAAATCCAAAACACAGCACTGTACCAGCCACCAGGAAGGAAATCAACTCTATCCCTGCCGAAACCAGGACAGCAAGCCACAGAAGGGAGAGAGAAGCAGATAAAAAAAAAAGTGTGACTTTTCCTTATTCCATGGTAGCTTTTACAATTGTTTGTAAGGGTAAGCACAGGGCTGGGTGGTAATCAGGGGCTGTGCGTGTAAGAAGCCTGAACATTGCTGAGATTTACCCATGGATATCCCAGTTGTTGCAGCGTACAAACTTCCACTTAAGGAAAGTGTTTCTGCCTATGAAGATAACTCAGCACAAATTGCTAACTTTCTGAGTCCACAGCGGGGCTGAAATAACCACGCTAAAAGATATAGGAACTGTCTAACCCCCCTCCAGCATAATGGCCTGCAAGGTTTTTAAGACCTAATTAATAACATTAAAGTGTTAACAGCCTTAACCTTTTCAGTACCATTTGCTGAAGCAGAACATCCCACTCCTGTGCTTGCAGCCTGCAGTTTCCTTCAATGAGCCATGCATTCGAAAGGATGGCACATTACAATTACCTGTGCAGGTCTGGACTAGGAAAAAAAAGTGCTTGGATGGCAGGGATAAGTGAACTATTCACCTCCAAATTATACTAGCAGAGCTGATTACGGTAATGCCAATTTAAAAATACAACAAGAAGCTTGTTCTTCCCCTTTCCTGACCCAAAAGCCCACATTGCTTCACACTGTCTTTCTTTTGATAGCAACGAACTTGGAGTCTGGCTCACAACCAGATTTGTGAGGTTTTTCTACATTTTTTTAGAAAACTTCACGCAGTAATTAAAGTAGGTCCTTGAAATACACATGTACAACAACCCAGCTTTTGTCATATGGCATTGACTACCGTCAAATTAAACCTGGAGATCTCGAGAAAACTTCTGGCTTTTGGTCTTAACTGTTAGTGCACTAGCTGGGAAGACACCACCATATACAAGCCTTGTTCTTCATCCTCATTTCCTGTCTCCTTTGAAATTGGGATATTGGGCCAGGTGGACCTATGGTCTGTCCCAGTAGGACCATTCTTAAACTGTTCAAGACATACAGGACAAAAATCACTGGACTGCTGATTTGGCTCAAAGCATTTTCTAAAATGCCTCAAAGTGTTATTTTCCCCTTCCTTTAACTAGCTGAGCAGATTTTCCAGTTCGTGATGTCTTGGGTTATGGCACTTGTGTTCACTTTGCACTTGTGTTCTGATAAGCTGCAGCTTATCAGAAATGTACAAATGTAAATGTTTCTCATAGTGCAACCTGCAAAGTAGGGGGAACTTGGGATCCTTAAGAAAAATTTAAACAGAAACAGATTTGTTAATGAACAACTTGACTGCTTGCTTGAAAATCTTAGCAAGATGAATTTCTGTGTTGTTTGTTAATGCAGAGCAAGAGGGTTTTGCTTGCTTCCACAGAACTGTAGCCCTGAATATCTTCCAGCAGCAACAGCACATTTTAAACTGGAATTTGAAGTTGTGAATGGCTCATGTTTGAAACAGTGAGCTGGTCCTCGTGGAATCAGGAAAACAGGGCAAGAATGACATGGTTTCATAAATAATGCATTTTGGGTTCTCTGCGTTATTGGTCTTTGATGCCAACGATTTGGAGTCATGTATTTGAGTTTCCTTCCTACAATGTAAAAGCAGCCTCCTGGCTAGGAGGACCCCAAAGCTCTTGGTCTTCCTAGCTCCTGACCACACTTGTTGCATTCTCAAATGACTGCAGAAACATGTGGGGATCCCTATGGGGGATGTAGGTTTCTAAAGGTTACCTCTGGTGGGTATTATTGTAGGTCTCTGCTCTCCAAGTAGTAAAGCTGTTTCTGCATTGAGTTTCTTTGACTTAGATGATTCATAATTCCCATTTGGGTTTTTTTGGTTTTTTTTTTTTTTTTACCCCTCCAGCAAAAAGTTATAAGGACAGGAGAATGACTCAAGCTTTGTGGGTATCTCAGAGAGATACTTGCATTCTTTTTGCAATACAGTCTGACCTCATTAATGTCCAGCTTGTAACACTGATTCATAAGTGAAGGCATATTCCTCCATGCATTCACTGGGAGAGGCATATTATTGTATGAATTTCTAGGACATTTTATATAGCGGTGCCTAAAACTTGTTCTAATTAGTCTCAGCTTTAATAAGGAAATGAGTAAAAATTCACCGTATTAAAGACAAAAGGAACCTGGATCAGATGCAATCTATGTCAAGCATGTAAGCTACCCCATATAGCCCCATCTCATAATCATAACTGTATAATCTGGTTGTTTGAGTCCAACTATTTTAAATACTCCTAGCAGTCAATAGAGATTCAACCCTATAAACCTATTTGACCCCTTTCCTCAAGGAGGCATGATTACACACATAACAGTCCTCCATTAACCTTTGACATAGGTAGGAATTAGTGATCAAATCTGACATAGAAGTGATGGAAAGTTGCCAAGCAGCCTCAAAAAAAACCAAAACAAAACAAAAACAAAAAACACCATCTCCAGAATGAACCCAACACTGTGGCCCTTTTAGAGAACAGAAATTAGCCTGACAAGGTGGATATTAAACGATAAGAGAGGCTTTATTGATCTTTCATTTCTCCCTACTGCACCATTGTTAATTCCAAATGTTAAGAGCAAAAATATTCAAAGTAAGCAAAGCTTTTCAATATTAACCTCAATAAGTGAATTAAGCAGCAATACTTCACATAGAATTGGAGATCACTAATGGGTCAAAAAATACAATTCATTCTTGCTCTGGGCAATCAAGACTCTCAGATGATAGACCTCTGCAGCTTACTGCAAGCCTGGTAATTGCTACCCATTACTGCAATAATCAGAGTCTGACCCCAGGGACAAGCGATACCAAAATCCTATTGGATTTCAGTGGCACCGGGGCAGCAGCCTACCCCAATGGAAGAAAGCCCAGACAACAATTCATCCTACGCACTTGAACAAGGCTAAGTCATTTAAACTGCTTCCAGAAGAGCAAGGGGTTAAATTAATCCCAAGGCTATCCTGTTGAAATAATGATAAATCTGGAGCAGTGTTAATTAACAACCACAAGAGATTCTTTTCCTATTAGCAGTAAAAAAAACCCATGACCATTCACAGGCAGCTGTATTTCAGCAGTAAAGGTATAACTGATATTGAAAGTTCCAGTTTAGCCTCTGAATTGTTCCTTAGGCATTTGCAAAGCTTGAAGGAGAGAGAAAGAGAGTAATTCTCTTCCTACAGGGGTAGGCATCAAGAGCAGCTGTGCAGGGTCAATGAAATAAAACTAAGAAAGAGATGCAAAGCCTGGAATAGCAAATATAATGTTATTCCCTACCCCAGTGCAATCTGCTTTTAGATTACACAGAATTTGTCATACCTGATTCAAAGATCCAGTGATGCAAATAACCTGCTTTTAACAGAATCCTGATGTTTTGAAAGAAGGCAGAAACAGCCAGAACATGTGAAAGTACTCAAAAAAAAAAAAAAAATCCTAATTCCTAGGAAGAAGAGGAAGAACAAATCTGCAAAAGTATATTGCAATGTAGGAAAGTTCCTGCATCTCATCATACTCACTCCTGGGTTCACTGTGCTAAGTACTGACTCACCCTAGCTCTCCGAGGGCTACTACAGACCCCAGGACTGGGTCCAGTGTGAAGAAATAGGTGTGCTGCCTGACCTCAGCAGAAGGAAAGCTCTAGTCAATGGTTATTGAAAACAACTGAAATTCCCAAAGCAGCAGTTGTGACAGCTGAGGCTTCTGCTGGTGCTTTTTCTCTGTATGGCCATGAGGGAGGCAAAGGAAAACAGGAAGGTTTTTCTGATTAGCTTGGTGATGACACCTGGTGAAGGTCTTCAGTGACACACATGGCATGAGCCTGGACTGATTTTGTGCTTGGTTTGACTGCCAGAGATGAAAAACAGCTGCAATATGCATTTTAATGAGTTTTACATTTTGAGGATACCTATAAACTGGCATGTTATGGCACTGAGCTAGTAGGGTCAGTTCTATGAAGATAAGCCATATGAGAAATGCTAATTTCTAAATTAAGAAAAAATTAACAGCAGCTACCTCATATTTGAGCGTATACTTTAAATTTAGGTTTGAGCTGTGAACAGCAGATGAACATTTCTTGTAACTTGATCCAAATTATTTTCCTCATCTTGCACACAGATTAGATCCTTACGTTTCTGCCCTAAAACCAGCTTGACAGCTCACATGCTTGTTGATGTGCAATGAACTTGCTCTGTCCTTTCCTCAGCACCCTAACTGAGCCTCACAGCCTTTTATACGTTTATCCTTGCATCACCCCTGTAAAGTAAAGGAAAGCTATTATTCCCCTCTTTGCACAGGTGAGAAATTAATGCAAAAAAAAAGAGATAAAAGGGTAGCCTGTCAAGTCTTCTTAAATTAATGGGAGTTAGGCATCTAAATAACTGGGTGAATTTGGACATTAAAAAGTATCTGCTGTCAGGCAGTAATTCCTACTGCTGTGCTTCATTTCGAATATACAGATTTGAAGGTCTACCTCCCCCCTTGCTTTACCTTTTTTTTTTTTTTTTAAGTATTGTTTTCCTTTTTTTTTTTTTTTTGAAGTATTGTGCAATCTTGGAGTTGGTTTATGCCTTGTGTCCTAAGAGCCAACATATCCCCACTTCCACCTGCTGCTTGCAGCAATAAGCCTACAAAGAGTGTGCCACCATGTTTTAACTGATCATGTTGAACTCCTGGAGCAACTGTCTGTGACCATGGGAGGTCTGGGGCATCCTAGAATAGCTCATACCGTTTCCAAGTGGTCCAGGAGAAGGAACACGATAAATCTCCGGCAGATCAGGGAAACGCTAGACTTTTTCTCTGTGCAAATACAAGTGATTCAGAGGTGCTCTATCTCACTTTTTAATTCTGCAGATATTTTGCTTCCTTGAAGTTGTTGTTTAAAACATGCAACACTGTGCTTAAAATATGCACACACATGTTGTGCTTGCAGCCCCTTGCAATAAAATCAATGGTGCCCTCAAAGACCACATCTAAAAGTTTCTTCCCAGCAGTATTTTAAAAAGAAGACAGCAGGGTAACAATACTGGAATTCTGCTGTGAAATAATTATGCATTTTATATCTTTTATCTTCCTCTGAGACTGATCCTGTGGGCTTCAATATACTGGAGTTCTCTACGGTTCAGTGACATGAATATATAAGCACCATTTCTATCCAGCTCCAACCAGCTAGATCAGAGAGCCTGCAAGCTGGTGGCAACCTACATTTGAGATGGTCATCAGTGGGCTTTGGTCACGGAGGTATTCTTGCTGCTGATCTTCAAGAAAGGTGTTGTTCACTACAGTAAGCTATGCGGGAAATCAAAGAGCTGTTTTACATCTGTCTGTCTCACTGCTGTTTTGTGTATGTGACTAACTCCCTGTTAATTTCTTATCTCCAGTCTCCCAGTTTCATCTCCCACTACTAAATTTTCTCCCTGCCAGTCAGTTATGATTTCAGAAACGTCTTTCAAAATGGTATTTTCTCTTTTAGGTTCAACCCTTTTACAATGGGACAAGTGGGGAAAGCAGGCACAGGATGATGGGAAATCTCAAGGGAAGAACAACTGAAAGAGCACGTTAAAAAAAAGTTGCTTATGTCATTCATTCATTTCATACCTGACTGCTTCTCTTCCAATGAGTAATCACACCATGCCGGAGACAGGAAAAGTTCTCATTAAATCTCTTCAAAACATAAAACCGGCGTAGCACAGACATGATTCATAAAGGGCTGTAAGACAACGCAAACACCTTGGCACAACAGGGTGCTCAGCAACATGGGTAGAAGCATGTGTAGAAATCATGACGAAAGCACATACTGAAACCTTCCCAGAATTGTCTCTTCCCCCCCCCCTCAAATTGCTGGTAAGTACAATAAATCCCTGCAAGATCTGTGTTCCTCCCTCACCATTTGCAGTCTCTGCAATCGTCTCTCTTGTGCTCTCTCTTCCTCATCACCTCTCTTGGAAAGGACAGCAATTCATTGTGTGTGGGCAAGAACAAAGATGCCTTAGGAAACTGTTCTTTCACACACATTTGTGATATTTTATTTCTCCCAGTTCTGCATGTTTGTTTGCATTTTGCAGCTTCCAACAATTTCAGAGGGCTGCATTCATAGTTTATTTTTATCTTGTTTCCATGGCTCATAAAGAAAGGCACAGTACCTCATCCTGCCAGGTAACACGGAAACATTTTTTTAAGGCATTTTGCTTCAAAACTGCTTTGTTCTTTGTTTGTGCTGTGCCCTTCATCCCACCGCCAAACTGGTTTCCAGCTCATAGGTAGTCAGATTCAAGTACTGGGCAGCAATGGCCTAGGAAGTCCCAAGATTTACATTCCTTATTCCCTGCTTTTTGCAGCCTGTGGTGCTGTGCAATTGCAGTAGGTTGACCCAAGCTGCCTAGGGCATTTCACCTACAATTCTTCTCCCCACCTGTCTCTAATGACTTACCTCTTCCTAGCCTTTATGTGTGTGGCTATACATGGGCACTGACTGACGGGGGTCATTCCTGATTTGCATCAGTGTAAGGGAAAAGAGGATCAGGCTCAAAATCCAATAGGTGCTTTGGGGTCTTCCACAAGGTACTAAGTGCACGGCGATTTTATTAGCAAGTCAGTCACACAAATCTAACCAGCTTCCCATTAAGTGGTTGTTTTAGTATGTTTTGGCCCACGTAAATATGTCATATAATTAGGAAAATGATCAACTGAAGTGCAGGCACAGGTGTGTCTGCTTGTTATTTATCTATGCTGCGTGACATTTAGATGGGAAACAGCAAATATGCGTGTGGTGCAGCCTGCGACAACCCCAGCCTCACCACGGAGGAAAATATTCTTCTCAAAAACAACACACAGAAGTGGGTTGGTCCCACCCTCTGCAGAGTCTTTTCTTCTATCCTGGGGATCCAGTGCCCCAAGGAAGGCACCTCCACTTCTCTCATTGTGTTTCACAATGGAGACAAACCAGAAGAGACTAGTCTTTTCTGCACGTTGAAAAACAGTATCTTGGGTCCTTACCAGCATCTGCCCATGAAACTTCAGGGATGGCAATGCTGCACTTGGGCAATGGGGCTGTGGCATGCTTACATAGTCCTGCCCATGCTGAAATCCATCCTGCGGTTATGCTGTGACTGCTGCCTGGCCCACCTTGCTGGTCACGGTGCTCACAGGGCTGAAGAAATGCTACTGTAGCTCCTCACTGCATCCAAAAGGATGGGTCCTCAGGGATGGGAGCAATTCTCTATGATGATTAGCAGAGCAAAAAGCCAAACTAGTTTTAATCTAACTGTATTACCTACAACAGGCAGCTGCCTGGAGTAGATGACTTCTGGACCACACAGTCCCACCAGTCCCTTCCTGCTTTCTTCTCAAACACTTACACCACAAAAAGCTTAATTCCTTTGAAAAGAGGACAGAATTGTCCTTTATGCTGTATTTTAAAGGTGATCCTGAGATTAAAAAGCATAGCCTATTTGCATTCAGATCCCAGCAGGACAGAAAACCACACAGTTTCCTGTGACTCGTCCCTATTCAAGTACCCAAAGAAATTCTATTTAATCTTATGAAGCAGTACTAAGTAATGAGTCATGGCCTCTGATCCAAGGATGTAAGCTCAAGTCCCTTCTGAAACCTGCTGCTAATAGGGGAAACGAAGGTGCAAGAAGCAAGACCCAGTAGAAACTCTAGACTGCCCCTGACATGGCCATGCAGATCAGTGAGGCTCCACTCACTTAGGAACGAGACCAGCACTCTCTAGTAGCACTGCTCCCAGGAGAAGACATTTATTTCTCTGTTGCTTTTGTCTCCTTCCAGGTACCAGCAATGGTTTCCAGTCTGCAGGAAGGTGCCTGCACAGAGTAGAGAGGCAGCGCTTTGTTCTGCTGGCCACTAACTACAAAAAAGAGGGATGGCTGCAGCTTGAATCAAAGACACAAAGCAGGAGGTGGCAGATGCGCCAGCCTTCCTTCCTGGACTGTGTCCTTCTAACTGTGGCATCTGTTGTCAACAGGCAGCATCAGCAGCTGAGGTGAGGAGTAACATGGGAGAGACTTCATTTCTATCCACTGTCATATATTTGAATGGGAAATTGAGTCTGTTTCTGTCACCCCCATTACCAGCAGGATTTCTGTTGAGCTGGCTATGAATTTCAGACAGCTTGTTTAACATGTTCTATGCTGGCATCTGGGTGTGCCTAGGTCTCTCCTTTAGCTCCATCTTCTATTCAGCGCTTTGAAAAAGAAAAAAAATAGTCATTCAGATGCAGAAGCTCATATATTGGAGCTACCCTGCTTGGTTGATGTCCTGGGGCCATAAAGGGTGACACAGCGGTCCGACAACAGGGAAGCTGAGGATCAGCTCTGAGATCCATCTTCAGCTAGCTTGAATCATACAAATCACCTTTGATGTCCCACAGATGCTGTCCCCAGGGGCATCTTTGTTCTCCAGAGCACCCCTAAGATGCTTCGCCTGTGATGCTGAGCCCCTTTGGGAAACTACTCTTCATCAATGACATCTCTCTTCCCCTATTCATTCCTATTTAGAAGCTGGTTGAGGGGGCAGAAAGACTGAATTTGGGAACAGGGAACTGGAAGATCTGGCTTCCTGGTCTCAAGTCCTGCAGTGTCTGGACAGCATAGGAAGGGGCAGGCGGGAGAAGGGCAGGTCATCTGTCTGGGAAGCTTTGTACCTGCCCTCCTCAGCAACAGCAGCTGCTATATGCTCTTCTCTGATCCACCTCGCTCACCGCCAGCCTTGACTTCTCCACATTTGTCTCCGTATCAGTGTGGCACTCACCAAGCCACTTTACAATGAGCAATTCAGTAGCTTATACCTGTAAAAATCTCTGATCAATTTGTTTTAGAGAAAAGCATTAAAGAAAACTTTGATCCAATTTTAAAGGTAATTTTATTTGTATAAATGCATAAAACATTCAAAGTAGCACCTGGGATCTCCAGTAACTGTATGTAACACTTCTAGTGGGAACTGCATTGGTTCCACATAGGTTACACTACACTATAGCATTAAATAGTTCAAACCACATCTGTGAAAAAGATCACAATCTCAGAAACAAGCTGTTGAGTGGACTGCAGGGAGAACACTTGTTCAGGAAAGAATAGACCAAACCTTTGAAAACCAGGCCCTGATGTTTTCTATCAGCATTGCAAATGTAACTCTAATTGGAAGCTGTCAGCTCCCAGGTAACAGTGGCAAATTAAGGTGATGAACCAAGGTAAGAAAGTGAGGCGATAAATGGAGACACTTTGCTGTCTGCAGGCAGACACAGTCAGTCATATGTGAAGGCTGCAATGCAGAGCACTATTTATAACAACACTCATTTGGAAAAGTGTCTAATACTACGCCAGGTAGCTTTAGGTTTGGGGAGGAGGGGGCAGAAAAAAGGAGGAGGTGTATTTTCTCATTGAGTTTCCTTCACATTGCTTTTCCTCCCCTCCACCCCCACTGAATTTTCCCTGCAGCTCTGCTGTGCCTTGCTCCATGATGCTGGGCAGGTGCCTTCACACCCAATTTCACTCTTTGCCCTTCATCACTTGTTTGTGCAGTGCATCACGCAGGCCCTACATTTTCTCTTTGCAAAGTTACCAAGAACCGCAAATGGAATGATGGCTCATTTTTGTCCAAAATCTGTTTTAAATACATACTCACACACATATAGAGACTTGTAGTTTAGGCTAGTGTATATCTCACCAGGATCCTGGTTTTCTGAAGGAGGATCTGAGAGTTTTGATGAGGCACAGCCCTGTAGAAATAAAATAGGAATACCTTCTCATGCTGCTTTGAGCATTTGCTCTCAGTACTTGGCCCAAAAGGAGTCTGTCCATTGTATGATAACTATGCTATGGATGCACCACTTCCTGGTGCAAGTGAAAAATGAGTCAGCAAATAAGGGAAGAAGGCCCTGAATAGGCCAGTCACAGTCCACATATTACGACCCAAACAAAGCCACCTATTTCCAAGTCCAAATTGTGCCCCTGTTGGTATACGACACACCTTTGGCTGTGCACCAATTGATCTGTAGAGGTTAATGGTTAATGGGGAGATGGCTCCTACCATTTTGGCTAGGTCCAAGGACTCCTGAAACTAAATGGAGTCTTTTCTCTGGCAGTTTGGGCTCACACACCAGTAACATAGTGCAGTCCTGTCAGTTTAGTACCAGCTTTGCATTGCAGCAAGTGTTTACGTGAGGAATGAAGCAATGGAGTTGGGCTTTAATAGGGGAACTGATTGCCTGGGCAGAAATGCTCTCCTCCTTCTAGGGTGGGACCCAATGTCATGTTTAGCCTGCTTTTTTATGGCTGGAAAAGCCTCTCAACATGGTATGGCTGTAATATTTACAGAGGAAAGCTAGTCAAAAATTTATTAACACAATAAAGCACCCATTTTAGGGTGTATTTTATTAGCAACAATGATTACTAATCACTTAATTTGCTATTTCATATTACATGACCTACATTTGCCAGCCACTGTCACCTCCTCCCTAAGGCTGGCATAGGTCAGGGATGCAACTCTCATTTTACATGGTGATGCTCTGACACACTTCTCCCCACTTACATTGATTATGACTACCTAAAATTTTATATCGTAGAAAGACCAGATGAAATGCACTTTAAAGTCATTCCAGAGCTTATGCCAGCAGTAAAATAAAAGCCTTTCTTCCAGGCCATGTTTTACATTCAAACTGAAGAGTATTTCCTGCAATATATTACTATACCAGATATATTTTTGGACTTCCCTGTTTTAAAGGGTTTTATTAAGCTCAGGAAGATGTCCAGCATTTAGTCAGTTTTATCCCAGATTGGTTACATATAGCTAATGGTGTAGCCAGAGGGGTTTGCAGATGCATGTCCCCATGAAGTGGGTATGTCCCTCTGCAAGGGTGACACAGCAGTGGCATGTTTCATGGAGGGGAGGGAGCTCTCAGAAAAGAGAGGAAAGGCTTTGTCTTATCCTGCAAGTGTGTGCAACTTTTGTATGCCAACTGGCCACAGTAGGCTGTGCGACACTGGGATGTCCCCCCAGGAGCCCGAAGGAGATGCTGCCCCAACGCAGAGGAGACCTGATGTACACTTCTCTCCCCTGCATGCTTTATTTCATTCCTCTCCTGCTCTGTGTTAATACCTCAGCCAAAGATTTAAATCAGCCAGGGCTGGAAGTGTCCCACCAATCTCTGGGAAAGAAATAACGCAGCCATGCTTTCCTGGGGATTTAGCATGCAGGTGCTCTGGGGAGTGTATTTCAGCTGGCATTGTGTGTCGGTCCATGGAGAGGAGCGAGTTGCGGCTGCTGCTTTGATTTTAACAGTATGTTTTTGCTGGCGGAGATTACTGGCCCCAGGGCTGTGGCTTTGGCTCTCTGTGCACATTTACATCTCAGCTGCTGCCTCAGGGTATTGTTCTCTTCAGGTGGGACCTGTGCTCCTTAAATCTTTCAATGACTTCTGAAAACCATATGATATACTCAACACTAAAGTCTTCCCCAGTCTGTCTTAGGTTGAAGGTCAGACTGGGGATGGGCTGTGGGGGTCTCTTCCAGCCCTAAAAATACATGATAAACT
The DNA here is from genome assembly GCF_000699105.1 of Pygoscelis adeliae. Taxonomy (NCBI): domain Eukaryota; kingdom Metazoa; phylum Chordata; class Aves; order Sphenisciformes; family Spheniscidae; genus Pygoscelis; species Pygoscelis adeliae. Next base: position 521,695 of record NW_008824050.1, read on the forward strand.
CCCCTTGTGCTTATATCCTCCCCTTCCTTAAAGAAAATGGCGCGTAGATCTCAAATCCAGATTGTTCTTCTATTCTTCTGTTCTGTCTCTCCTAATTTGAGGAAGCAAACTGCTTCCTTCCTAATTTGGCAATTTCTTGTCTCTTGCCCTCTGGGCTACATGTACGGCACGAAGATTTCAACAAGATGTTTTGCTCGCACGTTGTATATCCATAACCCCACAGGCTGAATGCAGCTCATCATAAACACCCTCAGTTACTGTTTTTTATCACTATATGCCAATTTCCTGTTTAATTTAATATATACCTTCCTTAGCATGTTTTAATTTAAAGATGACATAAACTTCTCATAATAGAGCATGCTGGCAGTGAAATAAATCAATAAATAAATTAAAATAAAGGCAAAACATCCTCTCAAATGCATAAAACTGCAATAACTTCTTCCATTACTGTTTTAAACATCAAAAGTGACACCGATTTCTGACAGCTTTCCTTGATTTACTGACAATATTTAAGTAGTGCATATTTTATAGCACTTGCTGCTACTGAGCTGAGTTTCAAAGCATTCAGCCCGCACCGCATCTGCCTGCTTGAACACAGTGTGAGAGAAGAGCACAGCCTATACAATCTCGGTTCGTGGGCACATTTTCCACCACATCATGGTCTATGATATAGCCAAGGGCAAGCACAGATTAAAAAATAAATTGACCTATCTCTGACCAGGGCCACTCAGAGTTGTCCCACTTTTTCCTTGCTGGACTGACACGAAGCAGGAGGATGTACTCCCGTTGCACCGCTGCACTAGGTGTCCCAGGAAGAAAACAATGTATGGGATCTTCCTGCTACCTATGCACAGTGGTAATAAAACCCCCCAGACTTACCTGAGATGGGACATCCAACCTGTAGGCACTTTGGAGGCTGCTGACCTGATCCACAGATCACTGAAATCAGTAGGATGTTTCTCATCATCTTTAGTGATGTTTCCATCAAGCTACAACACAGAAGAGAGACACTGCTCAAGGAAACGTAGCAAAAGCAGTGATTCAAGCTGCATAATCTCTACAGCTCCCACCCCATGAACATACTGCTCCCAGGAAATCTGTTGTGCAGATTTTGTGGATAGGTATAATCCATGTTATTTTTTCCTTTTGAATTTTTGTTCGTTTGTTTTTATTTCTGCTGAAGAGAGTTTCTAAGCATCTTTTTCTTGAAAGCCTGAAAAGTTTTCAGGCTGTATGTATTGGGGTGTGTGTGGATAGACTGGCAATGCTGCCACAATACCACCTAGGAGACGTACTTCACAATCGTATTCTTCCTGGTTCCCCCACGTGGCCAGTCCATAGCATCAGAAAACACATCACCAGCAGCTTCCGTCAGAAAAAGAGGCATTTTTCTGCCTTGCGCTACCATTGTGATACTGAAAACTATGACCCTGAGACAGCACAGTCCTGAAGGATATTTAATTAACAGACTCCATACAATACTAATTAGAATTACTGGTTTTTGTCATATGGAAGATGCTCAGAAACCATGGATAGCAGTATAAAACTCAAAAAAACTCAAACAACCAACCAACAAACCCAAAAACCGGAGCCTCAGATTCCTCCTGTGCTTCAGTAGTTTGGTGCAGCAGAGCTCATGCCCATCCATTCCCTGATGCCTTGCAAAGCAATTCATGCTCCTTCAGAAAGGCTCTCTCCTCCTGGGAGGCACCTGCTCTCCCTCCTGCCGCCGATGTTACGGCAGAGGTGGTCAGACTGGTGGGAGCAACACAAAGCAGGCAGAAACAGGTGCAAGGATCCATCCCTGTGTCTATTCACAATGAAGCAGAAACAGCTAGAAACAGCTTTTTAAGTGCCTTAAATGCCATTTTCTAAGCATAATTACAACACGTGCCAGAGGCTGCCCATCTTGACACAGGTGAACGTACCTTTGCAAGAGCAGCTAGGAGCCTCGCCAGCTCTCTGGTGTTTCTCACAGCAAAAAGCAATTGCTCCAGCCCTCCTGTGCCACCTCCTGTGGAGCATCCTGCTGGGAAATATCATTAATGTAGCAGCCCCACTGAGAGAGAAACCAGTGCCGATTCACTGCACAGGAACAGTGCCTCGGTGCCAGGCACTTCTATCATTGGCTGCAAACATCCCCTTCCAGTCTGATTTTTCTCTGGAAGGGATAGTTATGGGATCTCTCTGTGAATACCCTTGGCTTTCCACCCAAAGGCTGCTTTTTAACCTCTCTGGCAATTTTTATCTAAACACAACAGATGGATCTCTCACAGGCACTTAGATCCTACACATGTGTGACAGAGTTGGGCTGTAGGTAGGGAAAAATTCTTCTCTCTCTCCTTAGCCCCTGGGGAAACATCTAATGAGCTTTATTAAGCATCAGCATATCTGCACAGGAAAAAGGCAGTGGAAACCAGGCTTCATTACTTCCAGAATGTGCAAAAAAGCCTGGTTTAAAATACCTATTTGCAATGGTCTGGCTGGGCAGCCCACTCCTGGAGGGACTGCAACGTCAGTAGATTAACTGTGTGTCACAGGTCCTGTGGATTATAAAGATGCTCTGCCTCAGTGGATGGAGATCTTTGCTTTTGCACATGGACCTTGTTTTGACTTTCTCCACACAGAACTGAGAGGCTGGGATTTGCAGTGTGATGACAACTAAGACATTTCTAAGAAATCCCTGATATAATGCACAACCTGTGTTTATTTGTCCTGATCCAGCAAAGGGCTTTACCTGGATAAAAGGCTGATTGGGTCTGATGGAATGTCTGCACACATCTAAATAGAATTGTGGGTCCAAGGTTGTTGTTCCACACACAAGAAATTTCTGTACATGTTAGAAACTCCCATGTTGCATGTATCAGTAACACGTCTGTGACTCTGGAAGATAAGATGCCTAGTCATACACAAGATACCCAAGTACTGGAATATGAAGATGACTGGAGTGTAAGGCTAGGTTTATCAGAAGTCTATTGCAGGCAGATGCTCTGCAGACTTCAATGAATACTTTGCATTTTGGTTCGTTTCAAATGCAGCTCTGTAAACAGTGAATAGTCCCACTGTTAATGACTGGCTTGCTGTATTTATAGAAAGCCAGATGTTATTTAGCCATGGTGGGATTTAACAAGCAGTCTAAGGGCTTTTTTCTTTTTTTTTTTTTTTTTTTTAAATTCCCAGAAACTAAATCATTAAAGTTTTGTTGCACCAAAAATGAAAGGGCATCTACTCAATGCTCAGCAGCACCAGCATGACACAGGACAAGGAGTTGATCCTTTTTCTAACGTAAGCTAAGCAATTTGGAGAAAGGAGACCTGAGTTCAAACAGAAACAAATGCTCTAACCCTGCAGTGATTCCTCATAAGTCAATCCATCTCCTCTCCCACTCTTTCATGCTTTGAGCACAAACTCTCTGAATAGAGGGACTACTCCCACAACAGATACATAGCAGTGTCAGGCACATTGGGGCTCTATTGTTGGCAACGTCACTTTTAGCATTGCTAAGATACTGATAATAATCATAGACCTCTTTCCACCAATCCAACTGGCCGTGGTTGCTCCCCATATATTTGCTGAGAACAGGATTTTGGTCCCCACAAGCTTTGGGTGCCTGTTGTCCATGTCACACACTCTTCTTCCAAGCAGCTAGTGCCAAAACTCAAAGCAGAGGCAAGGAACAGACAAGAGGGTAGGGAAGAGTATGCAAATGAACAGCAAAGGAGTGGTAAAGAGGTCCTCCTGTTTAATTTCCCCCCCCCCCCCACTGTGAGAGAAAAGGATTGCTAAACAAAAACAAAGGTCTGCTGGCTCTGGCATGGACTGGTTCTGTATGCTAGATGTTGCTTTGATAAATGCTGATGACTGATGAATATCAGGTATTAAAGCTCTAAATCTTGACCCTACAGGACAGCAGTCTACACCTTTGCGATCCTCAGAGGAGGTGGCAAGGCTCCACTCTGCTGGAGCTGCAGCTGCCTACAGCACCCAAGCAGAAATTTCTTCATGATACTGCA
>NW_008824050.1:525733-539107 GCF_000699105.1 Pygoscelis adeliae
TGAGGCCAGGGCTAACTCAGGCAGCTTTCCAAAATACCACTTCAGCCTATGACTTTCTATTATTTGGGAGGCAGCATCACTCCCTTTGATAGCAGGAAGCCCATTAGCTCTCCCCATCCTTCTCCCACCCATGGGGAGTGAGAGGCTGGGGTCTCACCACTTTTGACAGTGCGCTGCCAGTGCGCTTCCTCTCCCATTTGAGACTGCAGGAAATTTGGGTTTTCAGGTGCAAAACCCAGCCTTTTGTTCACCCTGATGAGGAACCCTGCTCTGGCTGAGAAGAGGCTTTCATTTTAAAAGAACTGAATTTTCTGTGGAGAGGAGCTATAGTCATTTACCGGTTTTTGCAAGGCTCTTTATAGCAGGTTGAGCTCTTTTTTTTTGTTGGTTTTTCTTTCGACTCTTCTAAGAAGTCCTGCACAAATATGTTTCTGGCATTTTGTCCCTGCCCTGAGCCTCATATACTGTAAATATTGCTGCTTTTTCTCAGTCAGCATCTGGCTGAGTCTGTGCAGAAATACAGCCCCCCTGCCCTTTCACAACCTAAAGCTGATTTCTTTCCTTCGCCTGAGAAATGTTCCAGCAGATATTAGTGTGAGGCTGACAAGGCTACCTTTCTTTTTGGGTTTACATTGAATAAGGCAGAAATCCGTACCTCTATTCTGTGATATACGTAGCTCACACTATCAGCATGTCACCTTGGATTTAAAGAAAATACATGATCACATCTCCTAGGCAATCTTGAAGCACAAGCTAGAAATGGTAGGCCATCTGTCCCCAGATCAGGGAGAAACCTGATGACAGGAGCTGTGTTTGCCCTGCTGCTTTCAACGTCTCATTTTGCAGCCTGTCTTTTCTTACGCTCTTTTCCTCTGTTCCTTCAGACTGCAGCGTTCAGGCTTTTTGTTCACTCCTTCTTAGGTAGGTAAAGTACATCAGTGCCTCTTAACACACTGCCTCTACCCCCATGGGAGAAAAAGGGTGTCAAACAGTGGCCAGCCTCTTTGGGTTCAGAAGGTGCCATACTCTGTTAAATGATATGCTCACTCTGCAGGTGAAGGTAGTGGAAAATAGTTCAGAATCCAAAAGGAAGGAAATATCACAAATTTGGAGCTGAAGAGCCTGCTGCCCTGTTCAGCAGAACAGTATTTTCCTTGTCAGGCAGCAAGTCATCATCTAACAGTTTCATAACAGCAGCTATTAGCTGGTTCGTGCTCCTTATTGCTTGCCTTCTCCCCATTTATGCTCAGCTGATTTTGCTGTGCAGTGCAGAGGAGTCACAGGCAAATGAACCTGTTGTTGTTAAGAGCCTGGTTTCCAATCTTGAAACCCTCTGTTCACGCACCTACATCTGCACTTAGACCTAAAATTGGCACTTGACACCCACTGAAAGAGGTAAGTGCTGATAGGCTTTCTGAATAACTAATCAGTGTGCAGGTGTTTAATTGCTGAATTAAGAACCTGATTTTGAAAACTGAGCTCTAAGTGTCTGGATTTCTGTAACCAACTTTAATACTGCCTTCAGAGTTTTGCCATGGGAGAATAGTCTGGCTATGCAGGACAACTCCCATGTTTTTTAAGTGCTGAGTCTGGTTGCTGTGCCTCTGCTTAGCACCAAATTCCCATCCCATTTTCCCCAGGTGCCTTCCTTTCTGCCTGCTCAGATCCAGAGGTGAAAATGGCAAAGGGAATAACCAAGAGCAACTTAAACCTCTGATAATTTCTGCTCCTGAAAGCCCATGGGTTCCTGTGTTTCCCAGCTTATGTGAAATTTGGGGGAGACATGCACTAGAGGTGCTGCAGGTGACTAACTGGGGTTCATACCTCTATTACTATTTCAGGGTGGCTTTTCACCTGCTTGTTTTTGTTGAAAGACTGGAAACGGCATCTGAGCAATCAACTTTTTTTTTTTTCTTAATTCAAAGTCAAGCAGTAAGAATACTTGCGGTTGGAATCAGAGCTGGAAGATGTCAACTAAGAGTAAAGCCCAAGATTTTTAATGGCAAGAACCAGTAAGCAGCAGACATGACAGAAAATACTGTGACTTCTCTCCTTTTAAATTCATACAGTCAGGACTATTGATCTTCATGGAAATTATGTTTTATGTAAAGAAAGGTTGCCAGGTTCACTGATAAGAGTAGTAGGATGAAATTTTCTGCCCTATGTTTTGAAAGGGGCTCAGTGGATGACACTAGCTCTATTCTGGCTTTCACATCCACTACTTTAGTGTTCCGCTGTAAAGGACAAATGAATCTGGCCCAAAAATGGTTAACAAAGAGCAAAGCCCATTTCACCATTAAATAGCACAAGACTTCTGACACCTCTCTGGAACAAAACTTGATGATCCGTCTATGGAAGTTGGTTTACCCAAAGATAAACTGTCTGGAGGCACTTATTGTTAATAGGAACTTTTGAGAGACATATTCATGTGACCCAAAAGCCAATATAAATAAAGCAGGGGAAAGGAAGGAAGTTTTTAGAGAGGAAGATGTTGGTGTAGGTAAGAGTTAATGTGCTACAACAAAAACGTAAAAGCAGCTGTACAGCTGAACATAATCTCAGGGTACAGAGAAAAAGGGTTTTTTTTCCAATATCTTTTTCAAAGAAAGGAACCAGAACAGTTTTGCTGGCATGGAATAAGCACATTAGGGGAAAAACTAAACTCCAAATGTCAGAGATGCAAGTTCAAAAATCCTTGTGCATCTTCTCTGCACATTTCTACACCAGACTTGTGTTTTGGATGTTGATGAGTATCATAAGTATGTTTTAGGAGTTGTGGGTTTTGTTTTTGAGTTGTTTTTTTTTTTTTCTTAACTAAGTACTGATATAGTATTGGCCATAATGCCAACTGGCTGCTGAAAAACAATACCTTTCTATCTCAACATTTGCCTTTCCATCCACACACATAAGCCTAAGTTTGACAGCAGCTATGTCAGTAAATGCCCCGACTTCAAAGGCTGTAGGTAATAAACATTCTTAGATTCATTACACACTGAAAACAAATGGGGTAATTTACATACTTAGATTTACACATGCACTTAAACATACCTGAGTGAAGCAAGACCTCAGGCTGAAGAGGTCCAAGACCTCTGCAGATAGCTCAAGTCCAGGACAGTACGAGCCAGCTGTTAGAAATATTTTCTTTGTAGCTAACCTGAATTCCTCTTGTTGCAGTTTAAAACTGCCACTCCTTGTCCCATCCACCATATAGAGGCAGCTGATCTCCTCCCTCTTCACAACAGCCTTCGTATCTGGCCACATGGCACAACTCAAATACAAGGCATGAGACCAAAACATGGGTCCAAACTCTGATCTCAGTCACTTCCTTAAGCAACATAGTTATCACCTAACATATGCAATACTTCTTATAGTAGAGGGTCTTTCTCCATCAGACTATTGCTGTGAGAGTGACCACATTTGGCTCTGTATTTTATATTATTCTCTTCTGACCTTCTCCTTCCTTTTCAAACATGAGTGCTTTTTTTCTTTAACAGATGTCCTTCCAATGCCACCGTATCATGCTTTACTATTTTGTACGATTGCCTTTGTAAGAAACGGTCAATAAATCTACACTGCTGTTACAGATAATTCTTCCCATCCTATATAGCTCCTACTCAAGGTCCCAAAGGATTTCCTCACCCCCATGACTTGGCTCGTCCTTTCAGCAAACCACAGCTTCCTCCTTTACTCTTTTCTTCTCATGTTGAGACTGTGCTCCATTTCTGAAATTACTCCCTGAGATCTCCTGAATGGAAAAAATTATGAGTTGGCTCTACAGGAGGTGGCAGTTGTATTTGAAGGAGAAACTGAAAAAGCATCTAGCCATGCGTGGCACAGGTCCAAAGATTTGTAGCAGTCTTCCTTGACTTCTGATCAATCCTTGGGATATAATCCTAATTTCAACCACTAGACCCAATCACCCTTTATCATACAAAAGAGACTAGATGAAGTTATACAGGCATCAGAGCATCTGACACTACCTATGTCTTCACAGAGGACATGTGGAGAGTTGCCCCAGATACTGACAGCAAAGCCCTGCCCAGCCCACTGGGTGTTGTCATGATTGTAATGAGAATGGCATGAGACCAAATCAAGCTCGTTTATCTCTGACTTCTGCTCCTCACACCTCAGTGAGCAGTCTGTGTAGCCTCATAGCAGCAAATAACTCATCCCTGGGGATGAGGTTAGCTGAAGGGGCACCATCATGGTACAGTTCTCTTATTGGGCTAGTGAGGTCAAGCCAGTCTCATACACAGATAAAGCCGTTTACCTTTGAGCCCCATTCCTCTTTTTTTCTTTCTATGTAAACTGTTCCCTTCTTCCTCTCAAGCATCAGCTGCATGTTTCCTATACTGCTGCATGCTCTTGGCAGTAGCTTAGCTCCCGAGACAGACTTAAGAAAATGTTTGCCTCTTTGCTTTAAGGGTAACTAATGATCATAATAGCAATAACAATAGAGTGTAGTTTTCACGATGCCTTGTGGCTCCTCCCTACTTTTCTGAAGTTATTTTAATACAAATAGCAAGTATATTACCTTTAGTAACATAGTGTACCCCATTTTGCTGAAATATATACTGAAATTATTCCAAGTTATTCTAGATCTTTGTTGCTACTTATTTTCTAGCAATTTTTCTATAAAGTATACAACCCTTCTTTATTGTATGTAACTTACTCTCTTCACAATACTTCTTGTTTAAGTTTAGCTCAGTCTTACCTTACACCCGTTTAGCTTTTCTGAAAGTTTCAGAGCAGAGATATCATCTATTCCCTTTATTCCTTACACAGATCTCTCTCTCAGAGCAGCTCAGTGAATATTCAGACAGTAGCTAATTCAACCTTCTGGGTCCTCTGGAGCTTTGATGTGCTGTCAGAGCAATGGGAAAGCCATGGCTAATCTGAATTTGGTAAGGGATTTAATATCAAGCTCAGATGAAATAAGTCAAATGGAAAAAAGATGGCATCAAACACACATGGTGGAGAGATCATGGGGGGTTAATTGGCAACCTTTCCTTTTGATCATGATCCAAGCATTACTGAACCTAAAAGCCAGATGTTTGGTTTGCTACCTTAGGAAGAGGCAAGGGATACGCATAGTCATTAAAAAATAAATAAGTCATGATTTTTTTTTTCTAAAATGCTACCTATAATGCAAGAACTTTTAAAACTTTCTTTGTAGAAGTCTAATCAAAGGCCTTTGAAATCAAGCAGGCCACAGGTGAGGTGAATTTAATAGATTATTTGTGTTGTATGCGACTTTTCTACATCAAATTTCTCTTTAGATAATAAAAGATTGACTACTTTCGTTCTCTTTGGTTCATATTTTTTTATTTTAAAAAACTTAACTATTCTTGTCAGTAAGAAACTTTTTAAAGACACATGTGGTAGCACACACCTAATTATATTCTGAGGACAAACATGCAAGAAGAAAATCTGCATTGTGGCCCACCAGCAGCATTTCAGTGCCACACTCCTCACACTGTGACGTTCTTTCCTTTAAATTACTCTCACACTACTCAGTTCTGTTTTTCACCCCTTTTTACACTTGACAGACAGTTCAGTCATTAACACAGTGACTTGCATTCCTCTATAGGAAAAATAGATGTTTATGATTGTAGGACAGGACCTAAAACACTGCTGCACATATAATCAGATCTAGTCCAATGAAGCAAGATGCAAAGGAGCAGTGCTGGAGAAGTATATTAGACATCCCACTTAGCTTTTTCAAGTACCTCTGATTTGAAGCAAATAAACACACTTGTCAGGCTAAATATAAGTAGATGCACACAATTTTGTTCTGCAGTTTTAGAAATACTCAAGTCCTCCACCATGCGAGTCCCGCAAGCCATATCAGCCTGTGGCAGATGGGACTTTACAAGGGCCAGCGGTCCTCTAAGCCTTGCAGCTGGAGGTAGCAAAGTGGCAATCAATGCACCTAGTTCCAGCACTGACCATGGCCACTCCATATTTGACTCTAGAAGGACCTAACTGTTGGTGGGATCAAGCCAGACCAGACTTGTAACCAAAGTGGTTTCTTTGTTTGCTTTTTTAAGTGACACATGCTTGTTTTCTCTGGACATTTTAGTTGCAGGTGTTTCTCTGATCCATCCAAAGAAATGCAGTTGCTATCGAGGCAGGCTCAATAGCCATAATTCCAGAAAATATATAGGCTAATTCTGTTCTCAAGGTATAAAATAGGGGAATCGAGGTGCTGCCTTGGATGGCAAGCTCTACTTGTGGCATCACTGCCAACCTCCTCCCTGTATTTTTGCCTGCTCCAGAGATCACCCTAAAAAGAATTCAATCATTACCTTAAAAATTCAGAACTTGTGACTGATAACCTATTGTAAGTAAACCTATGCAGCGCATCTCTAAAATAGAACAATTATATGTCTTTTGATGAGATACTTACAAAACAGCTCGTGCTAGATGGAAGAGAAATGCTCATGCTCCATAAAGACACCTCCTAGAGCTTTTTAGAGGTCTGAACATGTGAAACTTGGGGTGGAAGCCCCAGCCTTTTTGTGGTTTGCAGCATCAAAAAGCTGGTTATAAGATCCACTCAGACAACTCCTGGACAAGTCTGGATAACAATCTGAGCTTCTGATGTTCATCCGAACTGAAGCACCCAAACCCTTTGACATTTTCTCATCATTAATTATTTCAGCATCAATGTTAATTGCCTACACAATGCGTGGAATTGACAGTACATCAAGGACTTAGCCTGTTTGCTTTGTAGCCGGCTAGCTGGGGATGCAACAGCTTTGCCATTCTCATTACTATTCTCATCAGGCCAGACATGAAATAAAAGCAGCGACATTCCCCCCCCCCAAACACAGTCTGTCATGGGTGCAAGTCAGATCAGATAGTTACCAATGAGAGAGAAAATTGACTCAACTGGCATCATGACAGAAATCCATAGACAGCATTTTTTTCCCTTTTAATTATTAACTTCAAAAGATAAATGCAGGGACATTAAGGCAAGCTTAGAAGATGCAGCACAATACCTTTATACAGGCTCTCACTGCAGGGACCAATTTGCAAAAATTAATACAAACTGGAGACAAAATAATAATATTCAACAGATGTAAAGCAAAACCATACTGAAACAAAGAAGGACAATAGGATTCTTCCTTCACAGTAAAGGAAGTGCATCATTAACACCACGAATCACACCAAAGTTAGTCCAGGCTCAAATAACTCCAACGGCTCAGCAGCCAGCACAGTAACCTGGTGAGCCATATACCTATAATTACAGCCTCCACAGCTCCCACATGTTCCAGATGTGCACACTTCACATGCTCTGCTCAGCGAGATGATAGCATTTTAACCCACAACATGCATATCTCATGGTTCATGTCCCTTGTGTCTTCCCCGTGCTAACTTGCTGGAGGATGTGAATCCACAAAAGCTCCCGGTTTGAAATTCCTCTTTGGCAGCTTAGAATGAAGAGAGGCTCTGTTCATGTGCAGATCTGGCTGGCATTAAGTTACCCCCACATGCAGCTTGTCCCCAACCTCCTTTGCTTTTGCTAGCAATCTCAAATCATCATTCCCCAAACCAGTTCAGGGCTGGGGCAGCAGAGACCGACCAAGTAAATGGGTTAATCTTGGTCTGTTTGTTTTACTAAACCAGAGTGGGTGCAATTACACTGTGGTTGTATTGGCTGTATGAAAAGAATGATGCCTGGCAGCAAGAGGTGAAGAGAGGGGACAGAGCCCAGGATGGGGGAGTGAATAGATTCATCCGTAAAGCTGCAGCTGGAGCGGGATACATGAGCACAACCTGGATCCTGCCTTGCAAGCCCTGTGCTCAGCCCTTCCTAACTCAGGATGGCAGATGAATAAAGCAAGCAATACTGAAGCTATTTCCTTCTGCAGGGATTGCAGGAAGTTGGCAGTATGACTCTCTTCAAATAACCAAGTCAATCTTTTGCACATGGAAGCAAGGTTTCAAACTCTCTGGGATTTAGGAGTCTAAAATCCCACTAATTTTTGTGTGCCCAGGAGACAGGGGAATGCAAGCCTCAGAGGAGATTTCTACATTTCCCTTAGACTCTAAGGAGGATGGCAGAGATACTCCACAGTGTAACCAGCTTCCTGCTGCTAGAAGGGCATGGAGGGGCTGGTCCAAGATGCTCAGAGGTCATCAGAAAGGCTAGCTTCAGTAGCCAGACAAGCCATTAAACTGTACTTCTGGCCTCTGCTTAAATATAGTCTAATAAGCTACAGCAGCTACCATTGGGGCCTTTGAGAGGTTCCTTTTTCCTGCAGAAAGGCAATGTTTCATTTAATCAGCTAGTGAGCCAGCACTTGCAGACAGTTTTTCTGTCTGTACCCATAGCACATACCAGATCTACACAACTACCTCTGTGCCGGCCCTCTTCCAGCTTGAGTTTGGGTTTCTTTTTTTTGAGGCTTCATTGCAGCATCTCCCTGTTTCTGTCCCCATGTCTTCCTTAATGCACAGCTGAGAAAAAGCAAACACATACTCATTGCCACGCTAGCCTTCTTCCAACACAATATTTTTGTGAGCCAGATCAGGACTGTTGCAGGTTAGCAAAGCAGATACCAGACAGCTGCTACTCACACCATCCCAGAGGCATGGGAAGGATCCGAGGGACCACAAGGATCTAACTAAGGATGGCCTGAATGCATTGACACAATCTTGTAGCAATACAGATGAGATCCCTGTAATGTTGGACTGGCTGTTGTAAGCTTCAGGTTTGTGTCACTTTTCCCTATACCTTTCCTCTTATTACTAAATCAAGTTTCCAGGTCATGGTGGCAGCTTCTATTTAGATGCTTAAAAGGCTTTGAAGTTCTTTTTTTTTTTTTTTTTTTTTAAATTTTCCCCAATTTTGGAGTGGGGGGGTTCATCTCATCTACTGTGGTTTAATAGCAAGCCAGCAAACCTTGCAGTCCTGAAGCTGGAGTTACTTCGATGTCCCACCCATGGTGCCAGTGGCTGTTCAGCAAGTAGCCAATAACTAACTGCACTTGTTTTCCCCAGTCTAGGAAAAATCCCAGCTTCAGCTTACCATGTATTATTAGCAGATGATTTAGGCATACCTTTTGTCTCGCTTTGGTTTCAGGTGTTTAACACCACAGTGCCACTTAATTCTTCTGCCAACTGACTTGTGTCTTCTCAGCTGCAAACAAAGAAGGTGATAATTTGAAGTGTTTGCACTTAATTCATCACCTGTAACAGTATTGGTGTCACCTGAAGCCTGTGCCATAGTATGGCTCCAGTTTCTCCTCTCATGGTAAATATGAACCACATGTACACTGGAAGGAATACCTGTGTGTGTTTTAGTAGGAAACAATCTCAGCCCTTTGTTACCCTCCTCATGCTTTCTTAATGGTTCCCCCAATACACTCACTGCTGCTGTTTAAAAAAAAAGCTTCAAAGTGTTTTGAGGCTACCCCCTACGTTTGCAATTCAACCCATTTGCTACAGTTTGGTGGCACGGTGTAGTTTCCCAAGTGCACTTTGACTAGTAGATAGTTGGCTCTTTACTTTTTCTTGCAGCAGCTTCAAAGCTAACACGTGCCAAGGCGGATGAGAGGACCTGGCCCAAGCAACACAACAGACTGGGCAAATCTTGAGTGCAGAGATAGAAACTTTCTTGTCTGAGTGCCATCTCCCCCTCTTTCCATCTTATGGACATCCAGTGGGGAGTCACTGCACCCCTCCAACTCTCTTGTCCCCAGTCGCCAACACATCTACGCCAGCCATGGACAGATCAGCAGTCTAGCTTACTGTGCAAGAAAAGAGTAATTAGAGCTATACTACTAGGCTGCAATCCCTAGAAGCTTCAGCTCTAGAAATGGAGCTGCAGTCATAGGCAGGACAGGCAACCTGTCCATCTGGGCCTGGAGAGAGTCCTTGGTTTGCAGAGCAGGGGGCAGAGAAAGCCATTGCTGCTTCTGGCAGGCAGGCTGAAGGGACTCTGGAAACCTGCCTCCAGGCAGTGTGGGTGGAAAAAGGAAGGATGGGAATTGTCTGAGGTCTCAGGTAAGGTCAGAGGAAAGTCAAGTGTAAAATATACGATTTTGAGTCTTAAACAGAGATCCAATCCACCATTCATTCTGTTTAGGAGCAGGAAACCCATATCAGCATCTGCTCTGAGAAATACCTGTGTGTCAGACCTGTGGCTCCACAACAGGGGAAAACCTTCATTTACTATTCAGTCACAAATGGCATTAAGCACAGAGTCGTTAACTGCCTACTTGCAGGTCCATGCTCGCAAAATCAAAACAACCTTCCCTGCGAAAACCACACAAACCCACACAGGGATAGCTCTGACCTATGCAACTATTTGCTGGATCAGGTGCTGTCTGTCTTCATAAAACCAGCATAAACATGGCCTCGTGTTCCCCAGCTGATTTAAGGGAAGTGTAATCCTATATATGGCGAGGAGATCCTACAGTGCACAGATTTGGTACAAATGAGTGAAGTCACCACCACACTTACCTGCCAAGGCTTGCTATAGTCAGAGATGGATGATTTGGATTTCCAGGAGGATGAACCTGCTTCCCTTCTTTGATTAAATATCTCATATATTACATGCCTGAAGTTTGTGTGCTGTGATTATCCCCTTTTGGGAGATATAGTCCCTGATAAGTAGGTATGACCATCTGAAAAAAAACTTGAAAAGCTAAGGGTAAGTGGGGAGGGTGACACAGAAAGGTAAAATGCCCTCTCCAAGGCATCCAAGAAATTGGTAACTGTGCCAGGTTATTGTTTTCTCTACTCCCTCATGCTGCCTTTCAGCATGAATCAGCCATCTGGCTTTCCCTTTGCTTGTGCTTTGCTATGCCAGCAGAGCTCAGCTCCACCACGTGCGCAGAGCTATATTTAAAGGGAAGTTACTTCAGCCCTGTCTCGCCAAACAGGCAGGGAAAGGGTTTCTGGAGGCATCACTTGTGTGTGATGGGATAGGGATGACAGAGCTGACCCTACAGCTGGGCATGCTCCATCTGTGACCCCTAGCCCTGCCAATGTCTCACCTGCACAGCCGTGGGATGGAAAGCAGTATGGTACCTGATGTAAAAGCAAACTGTAATAAAAAGCAGAAAAAATGGCAAGAAAGGGCAGCTGCTGTGGTGTGCTTTTCCAGAGTGCTCAGGGGAAGAGGCAACGGGTCAGCTTCTTGCTGCAGCCCTCAATGTCTAACAAGCAGACTATCCTGCTTGCTCTCTGCAGCTCAGCATATTCAAAGTCTTTTCTTAACAGTGACTACCAGCTAGGACTATGTCTCACGGTGTCATTACACATGCCCCTGTCTGTCTTATGAAGGTTTTTCCTTTCCCTCAAATGCTCTTGGGCACCATCACTCTCCATCTCCCTCTTAATCTGTGCAGTATGAGCACACATCACTGCAGCCTCTCTCAGCTTGCTTTCCCTCCTCTATCCAAGTACACAAGGACGAAGGCTCTGTACACCTGCACCCCTTGCACCTCACTCTTAACGGGGGTTGCAGTGTTGCTTTGGAGCAGGAAGGGAAGAGATATGGGGAAGGATAACAAAGCAGGCTCCTGCCAAGCCAAGCACAATGCAAACAGAAGAAAGCATGTAGATGACAGAGTGCATTTGCAAGCCCGAGAAACTTCACAATAAAACTCCTTTTATTCTTTCTTGTCATCTTCTTGTTACAGAGAAATAGCAACTGGAGAGGTTTCTTCTGCAAGTTTTGTGCTGTCTTTGCTGACAGCTAGATGATGTCTTGATTTTGAAACCCAAAGACTGCATCAAACAGGATCTGAAAGGCTTTTTCTCCCATTATATGCAGCAATCTCTTTACTTTGAAAAAGATATGCAATCAGAAAGGCAGTTGTCAGCAGGTATCAGTTCAGGTGCTGAATTAAGGTCAGTGGCCCATACCCTTGCAGGTACCTGCCCTTCCTGCTGGTGGAGGGGACACGCAGGGCATAACCATGGCACACCCTTGGTACCCTGCCAGGGCCCAGAGACAGGGTCTTACAAGTGTCTGTAGAGAGTGAATTGCTAAGTTTATGGGTGCTAGTCTCGAAATAAGAGGAATTTCATTTTCAGGGGAAGAGCAATGATAAAGGCAAGGTGAGGATCATCCCCGCTTGGGATTCCAGAAACTCCCTCATTTGGATATGGGGCTGGTGGGGACTGCTACTGGAACTCTATCCCTCACACTCTGCCTCTGCTTCCCTATCCCTCCTGACTGAGGTGGTTTTCCCCCTATCTGCTTGGACTGTAAATGCTCCGGGACAGATTAATCTTTGCATAATCTTTGCATCCTCTTTGCCCAGAGATGCTGATAGAGGGCCATCACCTTAGCGCAAGCAGCAACCAGCCCCTTCCTTGCAGGAAGCAGGAAATGCCATGCTTCAACACAAGTAACAAGAAAACAAAAAAATACTTCCTAGTTCTCATTTTTTGTGCAGACTCTGGCCTATTAACATGAAGTATGTTTGCTTCAAAAGTCACAGCAACCCAGACTACACAGATGGCCAATGCTCTCACTGCACTCATTCAGCCTTGTCTAATATCTGCCAAAGAATTGTCAAGTCCCCTTCCCCTTAATGCTTTAAAAAACCCAAAATTTAAAAAGTAAAATGCAAAAACTATAGCAAAATAATGAGTACAAAGGGGTATTTATTATTCTCTTAAGCACAGGGACCACCCTTTTCTCTCTCCTTTTAGTCTCTCAAGCTCATCTGAGTGCAAAACTTAAAAGGCTACATTAGCCTCAACCGAGTAACTTTTACTATTGTTTCCCCTCCTTTCCTCAATCAGCAGATGTAACTTTCCTCTGGAGCAGTGAAGCTTTAAAAGCTTTTGAAAAATAATTCCTAATAAGGACAAACGAACAGGCTGTCTTTTCTTTTTCCTTATGTGGCTCTCAGGGCATCTCCAGAGGAGCTCCTGTGGGTCTGAACTCAAGACAACACCATGCCCTCTGCAATAACCTCTCTCAGAAGCCCACTGGAGCCCAAGTGTGACTGGAGAGTACATGAGATCCTGAGGCCCCACATTTCATCCTAACCCATAAAAGAACTCACTCAAAATCATGAGTCCCCATAAACTCATCAGGCAAGGTTTGTCTCCTGTAAAGGGCACTTGGCCCCTGGGGACTTCTCTCCAGAAACTCCTGTCTGTGAATGGACAACATTGAATTCTTTATCTCTTTGCCCAAAGCTGATGCTTTTGTTCTAAAAGCTGACAGAGAATCTCCTTTGTATTATTAAGGTATATTGACCAACAGTCAGGACTTAAAAGGTACCATCTGGTGGGTTTGGGTTTCTTTTTTTTTATTATTTTGTTTGAGGGTGACAGGCAGTATATAAATACATTTCTCTTGGAAACCCAGCCGAAGATGAGTTTAATGGGAATGCACCC
>NW_008824050.1:539152-541815 GCF_000699105.1 Pygoscelis adeliae
TCCTCCATCACCCTTAGAGTTTCTGCTGGGGATTGATGCTCACACACAGCTCCTCAGATGTGTTGCCTGCTCTCAAATGATAATATGAGGATCACCTCCTAACTGTAATATTAGCCAGGTGTTCAAAGCATGATGCAGGCATCCTGCCTCATGTTCCCTCTCTACTTTCTCAGTGACCGTCACAGCTTGTCTGAGAAGATGGGTAGCAAACTCCGAGTAACCAACAGTCAAGGTGACTGTCATGGAAAACCACACCTGAAGATGCTTGGGACTGAAAGCTGACAGTCTAAAGCACTAACTTAATTATTTAATCAAGTTGAAAGCAGTTTACAGGATTTTTTTTTCTACTCAATTATACAAACAAGCTTATTTTTTGAGAAGATATTTAGGTTATTAATGGATTTTTATTTTTTAATAAAATCATACCTACCTGTTATCACAGAATACCATTACAGAAAGCATGTCTGCAGGATCAAATGGTATCTGAAATCTAACTAACAAAACCCCACTTTGACAGTCATTTTCATCAAGCTCCAAATTGATTGACAAACTGTTCATTGCACACTCAGACATGTCTATTTTTCAGAAAAGAGAAGCAAGTGTAAGGTAGTCTCTGCTGATTTTTATCCCCAGACCATTTTCCTCCCCAAAAGTGTATTGTGTTCAAAGAATCCCACACAAAGAAAAGTAATAGAACACTACTTCTGCTGACTTGTATAAAAAAAGCTTTTAAAAGGTTCAAATTGTGATTATAGAACTGAAATATTGCTAGCCCACAAGTGGTTGGGAAAAATATATATAAATTGCAGTTCAGTGTTTTACAACAATTATATTTTCACTCTTAAACTGACTTGCAATCCTGACAGATTTACTGCAGATTCAAATTAACATACCATAGCTGAATCTTACTGTTGCCATAACTTTTATTCAAACAGTCATATTTCCAATGGCAGCAACTATACTTTTACTGTTGGATAATTTTTGCTAAGTAAAATAAATACCCTGTTAGATTCAGGCTTTTGTCTGTAATTCAGCCGCAAATGCTACCATACAGCACTAAAAGTTAAATTGCTCTTACAAGGAAATTGTACCACCATGTATTTTTGCCCTTTGGTGGCTGGAGGTAGTAGTAACTTAAGAGTGGAAAGAGGGCTGGAAGATCAAGCCAATACACTTTTCTGGGCTGGTGGCTGTTGCCTGCCAACATAAAAATGAGTTATGTTTCTGGGTCACCTCTGTAGGATCCCACGGGTTTTGGAGCGGCTTAACATAGGCAGGCAGTGCCACCTACTCACCTCCTGGTGCTGCTGGTTACCTTTGGTCAAGCTTTGGGTGTAGGCACACTGTTGAATGCAACTGGGTTGTAGCAATACAGGTTACCATCAGCAAGCTCCACCTCTATAACCAACCACGTACACACCTGCACTTGACCCTAGTGGTAAAGATAAAATGCAGGGCATTGTACCTGGGTGGGGGCAAAAGCACAAGCATTGAGAAGTGACTACTATTATATATCATGCATTGCCATGAGTTTATGGCATTTAAACATCTGTCCGTTTAGTTTTCCTGAGTTTTTTAGGGTTTCACATAGCTGAAATAAGCTCTGCTCCTTATTTGCTTTTTGCCATGTCCCTGTTCCTGACAAGCGACTTTGGCTTAAGGATTTGGATGCTCTCAGTCTACAGACTGATACTTGGAGTCTGAGATAATCCCCATAATAAAGACTTACTTTAAAAGGTATTGAGGTGTGGTTGTGTGACAATGCCTATTTACTTTTAAAAGGAAACAAAACCAAAACTTTGAAACATATGTCATACTCATGACAAGCTAAAACCTTCTAAGGACCCAACTACAGGGTTAAAAACTAATCTTACAGTTCATCTAGCCACAGCTATAGCATAGCAATATGCATCATGCAAAGGCTAGCAATTTGACATAAGACACACTGAAGTCATGGCTCACAGGGCAAAGTCCACTCTCCTCTCAATGAACCAGCTCATCCACACCTTGCAGCACTTACACTCCAACAAAGTAAAGTTTGAGGCCAGTCTTTGGAAGGATATCTAAAGATCTCGTTTGTCTCTACATAACACACAGACTTTATATTCAAATTAGCAAATCTAAAACTGGCAAATTCCAGATGACTTTCAAGTCTCACTGTTTAGGCACTCAAACGAAAATACTCAAAATCATCAGTTGTTCAACATGATTAATTTGTTCTGAATGGAGAGAGATGGCTTTGGGGTTTTGGGTCAGGTTCAAATGCATCCAGCTTCTCCATAAAAATAAAATAATACTACCATGATTTGACAGACAGTATTTCCAAGCCTGCAATTAAAATGCGCACTTCCTCAGCTGTGAAGTCTTCCTCTGTCTTCACTACTAAGAAGCATCACATCATTACCTTGGACCAATGCTGACAAAGGGAAATTTATTATTAAATTCAAAAGATGACTTCATTATAACCTTGTTGATAGTTTATACATGTTACCATACACATACATCAGCCAATCTTTACCATTTGTCAATTTGTGTCTCCCATATATCAGTACAGATGGGAGAAAAAAGTTATTATGTCCAATGTCCCTTGCTTACACAAAAAGTTCATACTGAATTTGATGTTTCAAATCACACACTTGACAATTTTATTGTTGTCAGTGATA
>NW_008824050.1:541826-545378 GCF_000699105.1 Pygoscelis adeliae
AATGAAAAAAATGTCCTTTGCTGTCAAAGACAAGGGTATCTCATGTCTTGAATGCCATCACAGGCAGGAAATTGCCTGCCCTGGTTTCAAAGAAAGATTTCTGGAAGAAGAAGGGAATGACTTCTTGACAAACCGCACTCTTTTTGAAAATTGTCTGTCAATCAAGGAAACCAAATCTGCGATTAGATGTTAACTCTTTCAAGTTGACCTAATGTTGTCCACACAGCATATTTAGGCATTTTCTTTAGGACAACGTTATTTGTCAGAGAGTAGGTTAGTCTGGTTACCAAAGTTTTTTGGCCAGTGCCACCAATTTGCCCAAAAAACTCCTTGACTGTTTTAGTCACCACTTATTTATAATCTCTCGCTCCAGACGTGTTCATTCCCCTCATTGTTTAAATAACCCTTTGATTTGATTCAGAATCTTGGAAAGAGGCAACAACAGTGTTCACAGCTCACAGTAGACATATGGAAACAGGGGTGCAGGAACCAACTGGCAAAGGCAAAATTCAATAGCACAAGCCTGGACAACAGGAATGCTCAGCAGAGAGGCTGTGCACTAGTAACTTCTACTAAAAAAAAAAACAACAAACAAACAACCCACAAAAAGGATCCCAGCACAGGGGAATCAAACCACGTGCATTTGCTCTGTGATTTGCAAGAGTACATGTCTCCCACTGACACCAGCAAGAGCTGTTTTAGCACAGGCCCCCTCCAAAAATCTGCCCCTTCTGTTTAGGAGCCCCACAGCTCCTGTTCCCATAGACATGGGGTTTACTATTCATGTTTGTACAGTACCTAAAGCAATGCTAAGCCTTCTAGAGGGGACATCTCCGGGCACAGCTGCAAAATAAATTTAGGCACTGAAGCTGGAAGCTCTGGAGTTACACAAAAGAGAACAGGGAAGTTCACAGCAGCCCCTCCCTCTCCTCCACTGGAGAGCAATTGGGACTGACCAAATTATGTACCAGGGAAGTTAGAAAGGAGATTTTTTTTTTTTCCACAACTGCACAGAATAAGATTAGGAAATGCTAAAATCAAAGTCAGAGCAAGAAAGCAGCATGTCATATAGTGCAAAGAGTTAGGATGCTGGATACAGTAAGATGTTAACAAAGTCAAAACAAAAATCAGTAAGTCCTGGGGTCAGACACTTGTGCAGCCTTTCAGAGTTGCAACAGTAAATACTACAGGGTTATATAATCTCCTGCTTCAGGATTTAAAGTAATCTCTGTGCTAAAATTAATATAAAGATCAGATTATTCAGTTTATTCCCACTCCTCTTTCTCCCAGGGCAGCTGGGTAAACCATTCAGAAGACTTTCAAACCACTGGGAGGTAGCTCACTAAATCTTTTCACAGCATGCTCTGGGTCTGATTGGAAGTGGGATTTCAGCCCATGCATCATTTAGCTGCTTTTGCAATTTTTATCTCAGTTGCTCTCCACTCTGAGACCACATCTGGCAATATCTACAACCGTTTCCTACTCATGAAAATGTGATGAATACCAGGGATTGCCAAGAAGATTCATATTAAATCTAACATCTTTATAATAGTCAATAACCTACCTGTCAGGTCAGGGCATTTTATTAAAGACTATACTAAAGGCTTTTCTCTAATATTACATTATTGAATACCATAGGTGGGCCACACCGTGGAAAGAGAATGTCACCTCTTCTATCTTAGTAGCTAAATAAGTACATATGTATGCAGGGGAAATCTACATTAGTTAGCTGCACACTTTTGAAACACCAAGGCTCTCCTGACAGACACATTTGCATTTGCTCTGATCCATGCACTTTGATTTCTGGGCTACCTTGCTACTTTCCCCTCTGTGCTGGACCTCGTCTGGGACTACCTCCTACAGAAGTTGCTCTATTTCACCCTCTGTCAAGTAGATTTTTTTTTTCCCCTCCCTTTCCCATAGGGTAGGATTACTCTTGACTAACACCAGCTGCTGACTGCATGCTCCTCTTGAGCTGGTGGTAGTCAGAGGGACAAGCATGGGATGGGCAGAGCTGGAATCTGATTCAGCCCAGCAGCCTCCATCCTCACAGACAGCACAAGCAGGTGTGTCGAGGGAGTGCTGCTCAGTGCTCATGGCAAGAGACCCAAGTCAACATAAAAAGGCTTGGGAAACCCACCTCATTTTGCTACCTTTTGGCAATGAATCTGCTTCAGTCCAGACTATTCATTATAGGGACAAAAATTCAAATGCCATATTTTAGACAGCAACACTCCCCCCCCCCCACCCCCCCCCAATAGCTGCCTTGCTCTACCTCCTAACCTAATTTTCTATCACAGCACCTAATCTTACACCACAGCTCAACAGGCAGTTAACTCATCTCATCTCAGACCCTGCATAGCAAAAAACATCTTGTCCTCCCTTGAGATTGCATTGCAGACTTGAGCAATGCAGGGAATGATTATCCCAAAGGAGCCTGGCAGCCAGTTATCCTGGTTGGAAGCACTGAGCATTGTATTACAAGGATGGAAATGAGGTACAACAACATTAAGAGTAACAAATGCAAGGCCACAACTGGGCTTGGGAGAGGAGGGTGCACATTTTCAGCTTTGTAGAGGAGTGAAATGCAGATGCAAGCAGGGTAATGAGCCACCCCAGCTCCTTGCTCCCTTACGGTGGGAATTGTCTGAGATGTCTCCCTCCAAGGGGTTTTGAGGAACAGAGACAAACTAGGAGGCTGGGAGAGGGTTGAGAGAAAAAGTAGCTTCCCCAAGGGGCTCAGATTTCCCCCCCAACAAGCATACGGGAGCAATGAGCAAATACTTGCAAATGATTCATGGGTCACATAAACACCACAATACATCAAATCACACTCATAGACAAAACAACTGCTCACTACAAACCTGGGACAAAGAAGCTGCAACTTAAGTCTCTGCTTGTTTTGCAAGCAGCACACCAAAGGCTTAGGCACAGGGCTATCAGCATTGACTGGCATACTCTGACCCCACCACAAGTAGGAGCAAATGCAGCTGCTCTTTAACCCCACTCACTGACATTAAAGCTCACTCAACCTGCATAATACCTGGGGGAGACAAATAGTTACCCCCCACAGGCTCAGCTAGCACCATAAACCATTCCCCAGCACATACCTATTTCCCAGCACCCCCAGCTAGGGCTAGGGCCAAGGCCAGGACTTAAATGGTTGCTGTGGGTGGGCAGTGCAGGTGGGGACCCAGGTGAGGCTGGAATGGGCACTTAGGGGTTATTAATGCTATGGGGCCCTGACAATTTTCTGCACATGGTGCAGGGACTTGGTATGGCTTGGCCATTTCATTCTGAAGCCAAAATATGGCAGGAGAAGCTGCAGAAGCCAAAGTTTCAGGATGGAGCAGCAAAGTTGCTGCTGAGGTCTAGGAGACCACCTTTGCTGTCAAGGTGGGTGAGCTCTACCAGTGTCCCAAAGCGCATGCCTCGCTGCAGGCTGGCACCTAGGGCAATGTGTGTGGCTCCTCCTGTCAACAACTATATTATTTCCATTTATTAAATAATTGCTTCTGATATTTGCTGATGGCCAGAGAGGGCTAGCCCATT
>NW_008824050.1:545511-565645 GCF_000699105.1 Pygoscelis adeliae
GGCAACAGCAAATATACCCATAGAAATTAGAGGCAGACATGGGATACAAATGGTAAAGAGACAAAAAAAAAAAATCCCAAAGATATTGTGACTCCTGCCTCCCCCTTCTTGTTTGCTCCCTGTGGAGCTCTTCCACATGCTTTGCAGAAATAGTGTGTTTTGAGAGCTGGGGCTGGGAGGAAGAAGGGAGAAAGGGATGTCTTTTATTGCAAGCTGCAGCTGGGTTCTGTTATATATTGCAGGCGATGGCACCAAATCATCTCCCTGACTGTGACCCCAACATGATAGCTTGCCTGGCCCAGATAATGCTGGGCACGAAACAGCATGGGGCTCATTTGGAAATGCAGATGTTGAAACCAGGCAGGAATGGAAAAGGTTATGGCTCCCAAGCCAACAAATAAAAGAGAAAGTACCACCTGACACAGCCCCTTAGGATGCTGCCAGAAAGCTGGCAGAAGAAAGCCTGCAAGTTTTTCTGTAGGTACATGCATGCATGCACGTATGTGAGCATATGCACACATGATCCCCCTTGTGTCACTGTGAGCAGAATGAGAAACCCTAAGCCTTTGAGCCATTTGTCCAAAAGGACAGAACTGTTCACCCTGCAAGTGCTCAGGGAGGGACATAGGGGACAGATCAGCCCTTTTGCAGCAGCACTAAGGGGTCTTGCTTTGCCACAGACCTGTTGCGCGTCACGTTGGGATCACGAGGCTTTTTCTGGAGGATGTTGCCCTGCCAATGTACTGCCACTGCCATGTGCCGGTCAACAGCTTGCTGCACCAGCGTCAAGGGACATCTACATTCGGGGAGAGAGGCAGTTTGGGGAGATGCAGAGGTCTGTATGTACTTGCTGCAGTCACCTAAATACTTCAGAGGACAAATCTCACCACAGAAGCATAGGATGTGAATTCACGGTTATGGCAGCTCCCTATTGGTGTGTGGTGTAAGGTGGTTTCTTTGCTGACAGCGAGCTGAGATAGTTGCGTTTCCAACTCTACACGCCTAACTCAATCTCTGTAAAAGTCCGTCTCCCAAGGTGCCCTCTCTAGTCAACAGCAAAAGAGAGACCCTTCCACAGGGAGGCTTCAAGTAGAAGCTGGGAATACAGGCTAAATCTCCTTTTCCACTCCATCCCCTAAATGCAACAGCACAAGGTTTGGCTGAGGGCAAGGCTTTTCCTTACAATGCAGTCCTGACCCCAAAAGCAGCTGTGTCTGGAGGAAAGGCAGATGTTTGCTCCGGCCAGCTGGGGTCAGTGATTCAAAATGGCTGCCCACTACCAGCAGAGCCCATGGGAGCAAGCAGAGCAAAACCAGACCAAACCTCCACAATGAGAAACCAGCAAACGAGTCTAATGAGCAGACTTTCCGAAGCGCCCAGCAAGCCTCGCTGCTGTGCTGGGTCTGCCCTGCTTTCAGTGGAGCAGCGCACCGGGTCCTGCTTCAGTCTTTAAGAGAGGGAAGTGGTAGGAGTTGATTTTCTCATTTGTATTCCCACTCAGAAGCAAGAAGCAAATCTGTTCTTCTGAATTCACATCATGTATCCAGCAAAGCCACTGTATGCCCTTTGGATGGATTAATCTACCTGCTCCTAGCTTCGCTCTCCAATTCCCTCTTTGCCTGAGCTGCTATATGGTATTCCTCATCATGCCACAGGAGCCGTGTTCCCGTCTCCTCTCTTGTCCGAACCCTTTTGTAGCACTGCTGGACACCAGACAACAAATACAAGGAGCTGTGCTTGTGCTGGATGCCTCTTCCCTGATTTAGCCAGCAAGATGTGCTGGCAGTATGCTCACAGGCCACCCACCGCTGAGCCGATCACCACGGCGCTCTCCTTCCTTCTCCGGTCTCGGGCTTCCAACACGTAATGCCAAATGAGCCATCAAAACTTGCAGGAAAATGGTGATTTCAGTTTGCCAGAGACTTAATTTTCCCTTGTTACAACAGTATATATGGAGACTAATTATTTCTGGAAAGCCTTTTCATACTCCATGGAGTATTAAATAGGCAACACTGGGTTCCCCTAGTTTAAGTTGCTTCCTGTCAAGGTAAACCCTGTGTTCAGCCTCCCTCTGTCTCTTGTTCATTTTCCTGGCTTTAGCAGACTGCTTCTCCCTAATTGACCAATTATGACCACTGTAACTAAATCAATCATCCATCTAGAGGTGGATGCCTGTATTTATTTATCTGGATCAGGAACGCTGTAGATAACAGGTCATTAAAAATTACCCTTTCCAAGCCACAGATATCATGAGCCTGACTGGCAAAGAACGAGCTTTTAGATAAGAAAGAAGGCTTAGGAGGGTCAATTAGGTTATAATTGGCTTGGATCCTTGCCCTCTCATACACTGGCTTTATTAAAACCCTTCAATAGCTTATCTTTGCTTCAGCACAATTATTTTTAAAATGGGGCTGCACAATTCGGGGATTGCCATCACATGATATCCACTACCAACAAATCTGAGATTATCAAACCCTAGAGCCTATCAGATTATAAAGCTAAGGGTCATCTTGGAGAGAACATAGAGAGGACAAAAGCACTCTTCTTCTGCCAAGCTAAGCTCAAGCCTCTGCAGAGCGTGATTGACTTCTGAAATAAAACACCACAGGTCTGAAAGGAGCCAGGCTGCCCCGAGTTACATGAGCCCTACAGCTAAGCCATTCCTCTTGGTACTCAGATGGGGTTTCCCTAGTCTGGAAATGTCTTGGCAGCTCCAGCAACATCACAAAACAATCCCCTGTTATGAGCATTTGCTCTGGGGAAGGAGAGAGAAACCCCTCTTAAGTCTTTCTCAAACTGATTTTTCTTAGCTCTCTCTCTAGACATCTGTTTTCAAGCTAGTGAAAAGGAAAAATGTGGCTCTAATGAAACTGGCCAGCGAGCCCAAAGCCAAGGAGCTGCTCATATGGTACTGTTGCTCCCCATTGCAGACCCACAGCCCTTTCTTTTACAAGACCTCCAGGAGCAGGGCTCCTACTTGTTTTCCTACTGCCCATCATCTGGTTTTGCTGGAGGGTACTTTCTGCCCCTGGTACTGAACCAAGCATCCTTGCTCTGTGGGATCTGGCAAGAGCATTGCTGTTGATTTGCTCTACAACTTGGTTTGCAAATGTCAAGGACAACCTTTACATATTTCAGATAACAGGGAAGCCAGATTGCTTGAAGGGAGGCATCCAGAATAGCATCAGAACAAGTGCACAGCACCTAGTGATCACCAGCAGCATTTTTTTCATTGCGCTGTTGCTCTCGCACCTCATCTTCGTATGACAGGATTTGTATGAAAGGCATGGGAACTCGGAGCTCTTGAATTCCAGCCTCATTTCTGCTCCTTGCTTGTCATTTGGCTTGGAGCGAGATATTCATAACTTTATACATCCACTTCTGAAGATATCATGAGGTCTCATCAGACACATGTTTATAAATAATGGTTTCTACACGCAGTATTATGTGGTTTACAGTCAGCATAATGCTGAGCTTGCAGAGCAACAGCAACACAGCCCTTTTGATACAGCCCTTTTGATGAGTTGCCCATGTTGTTTTTACTCATGAACATTCCTCACCTGCCCCATTTCTTACAGGCTCTTTTAATATTGGGGAAAAGAAAAAAAAAAAAAAAAGATTGCAAAAATTTACCAGCATTTTGTCCCTAGAAAGTGCAAAACTTTGTTGAGAACTTGTCCCCATTTAATTCACCCTGAATACACATGCATGCCTTAAAAATCAGAGCAATGAGAAAAAAATCCCTCCTTCATAGGGCAAGCAGCACATTTTGGTAATGCATGCATTCATAGAATATATTTTCCGTAATAAACATCTGCCTTTTTACCATATATTTTATAATCTGTCAGCCACATCTTACATGTATGTGCAGTAGCCACATATTTAAAAAGAGAGAAAACGCATGCATTTTTAACCCACATTTAGCCTGAAGTTTCTTCATAATTTATTACTTCAGCTTGCTGCTGCTGTAATTGAGAGCTGGAGGAAGGGAAGCCTCCAAACAGGGATCATGGGAATATAAAGGGAATTGGCATTCACAAGGAGCTGAGAAAGTCTTGGGTTTGTGGCCTCATTTTGACTCCTATCAATGCCAAGTGTAAAATAATAGTCTGATTCAGAGCTAAATGCCATCTAGATTTCCCACCGAGTCCATTAATTCTCTTCTTTTATTGTGGCAGAAAGTATTAAATACCTCATACTAGAATCAGGGTTTCATGCAGGATCTGTATTCCAATTACACAGCATCCTTTCCTGATTCAAGACATTGTATTGATTTGTTTGGGGGTAGGTTGGGGATTCTATTTTTTTTCCCCCAAGTTAAAAAGAGCAATTTCTTCTTTCTTTACCCTGTAGTTGAAATTGCAGATGGTTTTTTTCAAGCTGCTTCCTATCAGAGCTGGTGCATTAGCGAGGAGAGTGGTTGTTTGCAAAGGAAAATGTGAATAGTGGACCTGTTTTGTCTTATTGACCTGTTTTGTCCAGTCAGATGACCTCTCTGCGATTTTTGAAGATTATCATCAACAATGAATTCCAAAGTGACACCTGCTAGAGACAGTCTAGCTAATTATTTGCAAGCTTTTCTGTTTCTGCTGAAGTTTTGGCAACCAGCCTGTAAAGAATGACTCTGAGCTGTGTTTCCATAATAAAGTGCTTCTAGGAATGACACAAACTGCTTTTTCTAGCCAATGCAAAAGACATTTGCCTCCCTATCACCACAAAAACAATATTAAGAAGCTGCTCAGCACTGCTTTCTGAAGGCACTTCTGTCACCAATCAGCAGAATTTAATAACGTCCAGATTTAATCCCGTGGACCAGGGCTGGGCTCCCAGCAGAGACACAGGGTGTACGAAGGGGGTGTTTTGAAATTCAAGTTCTCTCACAGGCAAGGGAGCAGCTGGAGATATTCTGGGTTGAAATATTTAGCCAGGGCCAAATGAGCAGACTTGAAAGGACAGTGGTAAATTATGCTTTAAAGTTTATTTTTCATTTGGTGCTGGAATCATTCTTGTAAGAAGCCCAGAAAAGAATTCCCCCATCAACCCTTTTTTTCATTTGGCAAATGCAGGGTCTTGGACGTGCGTTTGAGAAATGCAGTGAAAAGGACTAATTTGGCTGGAAGGATAAGCAGTCTAGCTGATACCCAGAAAGACAAGGAAAAGTATCTTTGGGGTGCGCATCATCAGTTCCTGTCAGAGTGGGTGAGGGGATATCAGTGTGGAACATCAATAAATTTCCCAGCAGACAGACTCTTCCCATTGCACCAGGTTGTGTAAAACAGCAGCCTCACCATCCCAGGCTTCATGGTCCCTACTGGGAGGTGAGGATCTTCTGAAGACGGTCAATGCACCCAGTGTTGTCCCAGGCTCCTAAGTTGGGTGCTTCCAATGATGGTGGGAACCCTCCATGTGTCTCCTGTTCCACCTCATCCTTCTTTGCCCACCTACAAAAAAAAGGTCATACTGACACCAAAGAAATTCAAAACAACAACCGACAGTTAACTATTCTTCATAAAATTGTTTTTTTGCTTGTGATGGAGGGTGCTTGCTAAGGTGGGAAGAAGCATGTGGTTACGCTGAAGTATTCATAGAGATTTGCATAAAGCCCAATATATATTACCAAAAGTTTATCCTATAGGACAGATGTTCTCCCTGCTCCTATCTCATTGTTTTGCCCTGTCACTTTGGGGGAAAGATAAATCAAAATTATAAAATCTGCATGGAAAAGGGGTAGTAAACAAGTCCCAGATATCAAATTGGACAGCTGGGTGTAGGAAAACATTGAGTACTTAGAATTAAGGACAGGCAACCTAAAAAGACAAACAAACCAACCCTATCGTGACCAGGTTGCTGGGTCTTGGGAAATTCAGGTGCTGGAAAAAAACAGAAGAGAGGGCTAAGAAAATTTACTTCCAGTAGAAATCAAATGTAAGCAAAGTCAGATGAGAAAAGCCTGGTTCAGGCATGTTTCCAGGAGACAATACAGACAGCTTTAGGGCAGTTCATAGCAGGCTGCAAACACTGCAGCCCCCTTCATGCAACAAGGTGATCCAGTGTAAATTTTACTGCCACGTCACATTAAAAAAAAAAAAAAAAAAAAAAAAAAAAAAAAAAAAAAAAAAAAAAAAAAAAAAAACAAACCAAAACCAGCCAGAGATACCAAAACCAGCCAGAGATAGTGGCAATCACTGTGGTGAGCTGCCATAACCTGCAACCTTACTGGGTCATACATCTTCTGCTAGAAAAGGCTTCATTAAGAAAGCCACTGGGTGATGTGCCAGTCCAGGGAGATCCCACGGTGATGATCTGCACGGTTGTACTAGAAACGCCAACAGGCCAACAGCAAGAGGGAAGGGAGCATGCAACCGGCTCTACACTGGACCTTCCCAGCATCATCTGTGTGCAGTAAGGCAGGGCTCAGCCCTCAGCATCACAGCGTGGTTGGATTAAGGCAGGCAGAGTGCCTTAGCAGTGTTTAGCTATATCTAATAACAGTAACTCCTGTCCCCATCCCAAGGTTTCCATTACTCGTCTTACAGACACAACAGCACCTCTTCTCTTCACAACCCTTACCTCAAAGCAGATGCCTCCCTCTTCTGCATGCACACCCGCTGTGCGATCCCCTCCAGTCCTGCTCACTTGTGCCTCCCTGCCTGCCCACAGCACCCTCTGCGAAGGGCGAGGGCTTCGCTGATGGTGCTTGGCCATCTCCATCCCCTCTTGTGCTTTTCTTGCTGTGACAGGCAACAAGGATACATCAGGGAGGAAAACCACAGGTTTCTGAAAAGTTTCAAGATTTTCTTCACCAAGCCCTTCACCTCACTGCATCCTCTCTCTGGACTTCATCTCACAGTCAGGCTATCCGTGCTTTTCTCACTGCTTCCACAGTTTTGTTGCTCTCTTCTCAGTGTCTGTCTGCTTGTAAATAACGCAGCCCTGCCAAATACTAACCACTCCCCAGCATTTGCCATCAACTCCAAGCTAACCCTCTTCACCCAAATCACTTACTGTCTCTCCAACCTTTCAGGTGACCCTGTTTTGGGTCACAGTCTTGCTCTTACAGCCATCTTATTGCAAAATACAGCTCACCTCCTCCTGCCTAAACAAGGAGTGTCTGCCAGGTTCGGTGGGACTTCACCTCACCTGTAGCATGCTGTGAAGATAACACTGGAGAAACATCTCTCTTCACTTAAATGAATATATAAATAAATTCCAGAGTGGTGTTATTTCAAAGTTTATTTTAATAGCAAAACAGTTTGCAGAATTGACATTCTCAGCCAAGAAATGCTTGTTCCCTTCCACTCCTTACCCTGTAATAAATGCCCTGCTGGAAGCAACCCTAAGCCTCAGCCTTAGGTACAGCACAGTGTTTTGTACCCTTCTTCCCCACAGCTGAAGCTCCTTAGATCGAACTTCCCAGAGCAGAGCCAAATATCTGTTTTGGCTTGGAAACAGGCATCCAGGGGGAGGTACTCCAACCCACAGGCTGTTTTTACGGGAAGGAGATGTGGCACTGGAGAAGAATGAGACACAAACACCTCCAAGGTGCCACCTGAGGAGGATGCATTTTAACCTGAAAAATATCTCAGATTGTTTCCAAACAAACACTATTTTGGTAGTCTTTCCTTGTTTTCAGGATCTTAAAGCCTATCCTTGGTACCTCTTCCCTTGCCAGCAGTGGTCTGGTAAAGCCATGCCAGAACCTCCACATCCCTTGCACTTATACCAGAGATGCTGAGATCCTACCTCAGCTGTCGTTCATGTCCTTCACTAACCAAATTACTTAATAGTCATTCTTAGAAGAGTGAACTAACCTCCTATCACTAAGAAATAAGCAAGGCTGTAGGTTTTGTTGGCAGAAGTAATTTATTTTCATTTCCAAAATAAAAAAAATAATTCTGCACACCTTTTTCTTAACAATTCTGGGCCAGAAGTTCAGCTCATAGCAGCTGGTATAACTCCATGGTATTCACTGGAGCTGGGACAATTCCCACCAGCTGAGTAATGAATTATCATGAGTGAATGAGGAATGATCAGGGTAACACTTGGTTTCAGCAATGTGAGATTATGAGGGATTTCTGGTTTTTTTTCTTTTCTTTTTTTTTTCCTTTTGGTCTCAGCCATGAATAGGTGGGGAGATTTTAATCAGAGATTGTTGAGCTTTTGCAGCCAATTTTTTTTTCCTATGAGCTTGTGTTCCACCTGCAGATAACTGTCTCTGAAAATTTTCCCCCAAGGAAATAATAAATTCAGCTTTCAAAGTTATCTCAGCAGTAGGTGGCACTGCTGGGACTGAAACCTGAAAGGGAAAAACCAAGATGCAAATTTTGCTCTCAGAAAGGACTGTCGGGATTACAATTACTACAAAATATCCCATACGTGCAGGTTACCCTAATAACCATGTATTGATTATAAATTGTTTCCATAATTGCACTTTTAATGCATGGAGTTTCTAAAAGCTTTGCACATGCTCTGTGTGGAAGAAAGGGAGGTTGCATGACCACAAGCAAACAGGCAGGCTGCTAGCAATTAGATTTTGATTTGTGTATTATTTATGACAACATACACCTTGTAGTTAAGCTTTTTTTGAGTGTTTATCTGGCTTACAAGGTAATGAAGGAGCTTTCTGTTGTGGGGAGCATTTGATTTATAGCCTGCAAAATATCCTTGCTCTTATATAACAGGATTACACTGAGTTCTTTTCTAGGCCTAATCTCTATTAGATATTGTTATAAAATGCTGTTACACATTCTTTAAGGCATGAACATGTGTAATACCCGAATGGACTGAAGCTGTTAATTGAATGTGCTGTATTTCTTTGAGAAAAGCTGTGGGAAAGTAGGGTTCCCGTGATCAACACCAGCAGAAAGTGAGGTGGCTTCTCATTATAAAGGTGGGCTCATCCCCACCATCATGGGAGATCTGCATTTGATTTCATATCCAAGTGATTCATCATCACCTGGTCTTTAAAGCAAGCCTTTCTAGCAGCTCAGGTCCAAACGTGCAAGGTCCTTTTTCATCAGTGTGGGTAATTTGGGGGTGATCCCAGTGGTATTGATGTGCTTGCTGGTGTGCTAGCCAACCAGGCTCTACATCCCACGAGAGCATTTCCTGCTCTGCTACTTCAGCACTGCAACCCAGGCTTCAAACCAGAGAGCGAAACATACATCAGGGAGGGGACGGGATGGGCTCTCTGCTGGCATCTCTCTGCTGGAAGGGCAAGAGCTAGATTTGGAGTGTGGTGGTGGAGATACCGAGACTGTCATGGCTAAGGGAGGCTGCACTATGCGACCACAGCTCCTCTGTCACGAGGAAACACTAAAGGGTGTGTGGTGGGGTCTCACTGACAACCCAGAGCAGCATCATTGCCTCCTGCACCTTCCATTTGTGTCCAGAGGACCGCAGCTTTCCAGGGTGAGATTTCAAACCACAAACGGCCAAACCTGTGAAGTCCTGGGGGTGAATTTATAGATGCTTATAGCTGAGGAAGCTTGGAAACTGCAGCTGCCGTTAAGGAAATTGCTCTAACACGTCTCACTTCAAGGACTGTCTTTTGAGTCTGTGGGATTTTAGGCTTTGGGGCAGTCAACCAAGACCTCTATTTGCACATAAAAACCTCAAGCCCATGAAAGAGCATACGCGTGCTTTGCAAAACCATACACCAAAGCAGAAGAAAGTAAAATTGTATTTCTCTGTGGCACAATTGTCTATGTAAGAATCAGACTGCGCTAGTTCTTGGTAAGCAAGCATTTGCTTAGAAGAGATGAGGAAAAAGATTAAAAAGCTGCGAGAAAGTATTTCCTTGTGTTAAAAAAAAAAAATTTAAAAAAAATTGTGCAGAACATTTCTTCCACAGCACAACCCTGCCTGCGTTCACAGCTGCAACATGTGTGAAAACAAAAGCACCATTTAGGGCAAACTTTTCCAAAATAAGATAAGCTTATAAAATATGCACTGGAACAAAAGGAAATAAAAATAGTGTGCTCGCAAATGATGCACGTGCCAGCAGCTAGCTCTTTTAGGTGCTGCTTGCAAAACTCACTGGGTAAAAAAAATGGAAAGTACTGTTACAGGGATTAATCCTGCACTGATTAGGGTTTTAGCTGGGTATCCCATATCCACTCGCAAGCACAACCAGGCTGAGCAGCTTGCTCAATTTTGGGGTTGCTCATTTCATGTCTGTATGAATATTATGGCATCGCTTCTGCTGCTTGTCCTGTTTCTGAGACATGCAGGGCTGCTCAAGGAGGCTGGACACTTTGTACTGGCTAGGACATCCAAAATGCACTTTTTATTCTTTCTTTTTTTTTTTTTCTTTTCAGTCTGTGACCTCCTGAAATTGGGAAAGAGGCATTCTTGTGTTACGAACATTGCTGTTATTTAACTAAAAAAAAAAAACAAACCCAAAAAAACCCCCAAACAAATCACCAAATATCATTCTGGGCACACACTGGTAACTTTTATCACCATGCCAGCACACGATTAAAAAAAAAAAACCTGACAGAAATTGCCTTTGAAAATAACTTACCATTTCCTCTTCAATCTTTTCATCTCCTTTCACTTTGTTTTGGTTGAAAAGCAACAATAGAAAGTCAGAGGTGGGAGGAAAGACATTTTTGTGACAGGATTGTGGAATATGCAATGGCTTGGGGAAAAAATCTTCTTGCCAGGCTCATTTGTATTCAATAACTCAGTAGGTTTTTCTTTTTTTATGTCCACATATACATTTACAAACACGCAGTTGGTGCCATGATAATTTTTTTTTCTGCATTTACAGCGCATTTCCTACTTTGCCTTTGTCATCCTTGTTGTTTTTAAATAATAATCATTATCCCAGCTTTTCATTTGAGAAGCAGATCATGCCAGGAATGTAAAGATGATGGCACCTCATTTCCTGTGATCTTAAAATCAAAATTTAAGCGTTCTGCCCTTAAACTGTGTTGTGTTGTAAGAAAGCAAAGATAAAGAGTGTAGTGTTGTTGCCTTGTTTGGGTTTTTGATTTCTCCCACTTCCAAAGGAATAAAGGGACTGACGCATTAAAGGCAGTTGAGTATCACGGCACGGAAAGGTATTATTGTTGTTGTTCTCAAAGAACAAAGCTTTTCTTTTAAAAAGATTTTAATGTGTTTTACCTGCTTCCATCCATCTCCCGCTCTCCTGCTCCTCTGGCTGCTCTATAATTTCAGAGCGGTATCTTAGGCAGACAGAGCTTCACTAGATGTCGTTCATTTTGTTGGGAGGGGATAAACTAAACCGAGATCTGGAGCAACATGCGGCCTTTCTGGGTGTGGAGATTCAATCACTTCTTTTGTCCCCATTTATCAGACCAAAATCAAATCAGGCCACTTAACTGGCTGCCAAAACATGAACTTGGGAGTCCATATAATTTTTTTAAAATATTGGACACAGTTTTAAGGTTAGCAGCATTTTAAATTAAAACAATTTCATTTCATTGTGCCCTGGACAGGAGAAAAAGAGAGTGAAACCTTTCCTTTTTTCATTTACAAAGTTTTGTCCTGGAGAACTCTGTTTGATTTTAGTGGGGTTATTCCTGATTTACAGGAGGAGAGGGAAGTGCTGTTTCCCTGTCCCTGGTGGGATTTTCCTTACTGTCTACAGCATGTCCTCCCTATGAAGCAATGGGGAAATGGAAGGGAACTATTGACTATATGGGGAAACAAATGTAGCTATTGACTTTGAATTTGATGGCACATATTACAGCGATTCCATCTTCATTTCTGATGATCCCCTTTGCGCAACTTTATTCGCGACTGTCTTTATGCAGCTGCTCCTTCCCATTGGTAATTGTGATTCAGGGTGACTTCAACACAAATCAAATCCACTTCTGCAGTGTGGTCCGGGGAATCTAGCAATGATGAGCTGGATGTTGCTGTAGGTATGAGACTAATGGCTGTGAAATCTCTGAATCTACCAGCGGATCTGCACAGGAACACCAGGAAAAGGTACTGCAATCTTGGCATGAGTGCTGGGAAACACAGACCAAGAGGTATTCAAGTTACCCATCATTACTCAGTCCCCAAGATTCGTCTTGTTACCCCCTCAATGTTAACTGTTCAAGAGGAGCCAAGACAGATGAAGAGGATCTAATTCCTTGAAACAAATCTACAGTAATATGCTAAGCAGTGCTAAAACATTTCTTAAAAATGCTTTTTCAAATCCATACATGAACACTACCCACCTCCAGTGTTATAACTAAGCTAAGGGCCAAGCAGAGATCAGCCAGACCGTAGATCCGGTACTGAAAAGAATCAAACATTGGGACCGGCACACTCAAAACAGGTGGCATATGGCACCTGAACCTGCAGTTTCACACGTTTTGGGCATCCCTGTGTAGCCGACAAGGCCAGCTCTGCCCTGGCGTAGATGGGCAGAGTGTAGTCATCGCACTGATGGAGAGGTAGGTACCAGCTGAACCAGTCAACCCTAGCTCTGGAAAGCTTTCTGAGGTGCCCAGATCTCTTTGCCTGAAAGGATGCGGCAACATCTTTAATATATTATATCTACATAAATATATGGATAATAAATTTATTAATTTAGGAATAAGCAACAATTCAAGGAGAAGACCCAGGCAAAGCAGGTAGTTGGCTTTTGCTGTCCACAGCTAATGATCCTGTCCCATAGATTCGGTTATAAAAATTAGAGGGGACTCCCCTTTGCCTTGACCCAATTCAGCTTTTGCTAACTGTCAGTGGGGATTTTATCACTGATGGTAAACAAGGATACAGCTACACCAGTGCCACGAGTTTTTACAAATCTTACTCATGCTAAACTCAGGTGCAAGTCCTCTCCATCTTAGTTTCACAAGCATTGAGAGGTATTCAATAGAGGCTGAAGGTCAGGGGTTTTTTTGCACTGAACAGCTATTAAAGAATGTAACCATCATAATCACAGAAGACTGCAGATACAATTTTACATAAGATGAACAGCAAAATGTTGGGCCTTTGGTTTATCAATTTGCCTCATTTCCTCATGTCCCCACATCTGCTGTAACAAAGCAGGGGATAATACACCTTTCCTGCATCCATCACCTGCTGGCTCTCGTGGCTCTTACCCAACCTATCTAATGATCCTGGCACCCGGCCTCCCCTTCGCTACAGTAGCCTCTTTTGTCACTTGTCAACTAATTAGACCTTGCAGGCACATTACCAGCATGGGCAGACAACAAGGCCTAAAACAATTGTAGTTTTTATTTTTAAAAAAAAGGTACCAGATGTTTACTGAGTCTTATCCAAAGGGATTTTATGGCAGCCTCGGCATGCTCCCAACAGAACGGCATCTGTGAGTCTCCAAACAGTGAGATTTCATTAATTCCTCAATAGGCTCACATTTCTAGCGGGGGCCTGGATTTTTCTTGTTTTTCTCCAAACAGTGCAACAGATCAATGGAGGAGGATTGCCACTCATGCCACATCGCAGCATTTCTTGGCAGCTAGGGCATTTTGCAAAGTTTTGGCATGTCACTGCTCCTCAGCATCAGAACATAAGTGAAGGACGCTGCTGAATTTTGGGACTGGCAGGATACCAAACTTTCTATGAGGGCTGAATTGCACCTGCGGGATGGGAGACTAATTGGAATTATCCACAAAAAAAAAGGAAAAAAAAAAAGAAAAGGCTAGAAACTAATATGAAAGAGCTCATGATCACTAAAGGACATGGTAGTGAAGGAGGTAGAGGGCACAAGGTATATGGCAAGGTCATGGTGCATACAAACTCTTCTGTCTAGTTCATTAGCGAGGCAGTTTATCTCCACTAACGGTGCATTACTACTCATTAGTGTGGAGCAAGATTAATCAACAGGTGATAAAAAAAGACACCTGCCTGTAAGATATCACCATTGCACACCAGCCATATGCCAAGGCAGCGACACCAGGTCTCCTGACCCTTCCCAGCCCCCAGGAGTTTAGCAGCCTCCGTGCTCTGCACATCTGCAGCTTGGACCAACTGGTGTTGGCTGCCATAACCCAGTCCAGATGATTTACGAAGCTAAACAGGCTTGGGAAGCCCCTGTTTGTCCACAAGCAATATTCACGCCTCTGTTCCAGGCCAGGGGAGACTGAGACCAGACTCCTTCCCATGATACCTGCTACAACAGGACCTGGAAAGCCGACACTGCTCATAAATCACTCCAGCGGGGGAGAGGCCTTTATCAAGACGACCCTTTTATCTGTTCTGTATCCGATAGCCATGATTCTGCAATAAAGGCAGAAATATTGTTGACTTCCACAGTAATTTACTACAGAGAAAAATCAGGTAGTAGGTTCAATACAAACTTGACAGCTATAACTAGCACTCAGTTGTGTGCTGAGGAAGCTTGACCTTCTTACCCCACAGGAAAGGAAGATAGGATTGCTTATGGTGTTTTCCTCCTATTCCTCGTCTGTCACCTCTCTCCCAATTGCCTCCCAATTTCCCTTTGATTTTACATATAGAGTTTTTGGCACTTCTCTTTTCTCTGGACTCCTCTGGTCCAAGAGAAGGAAGGAAAAAATGAAACCAGAAGACAAACACCTCCTGAAGGAAGGATTGCCGGGCAGCTACAAG
Organism: Pygoscelis adeliae; assembly: GCF_000699105.1. Classification (NCBI taxonomy): domain Eukaryota; kingdom Metazoa; phylum Chordata; class Aves; order Sphenisciformes; family Spheniscidae; genus Pygoscelis; species Pygoscelis adeliae. The sequence continues at coordinate 560,071 of NW_008824050.1, forward strand.
AGATAAAGATCTGTGTTTTCTGAGAGTGGCAGGAGACAGAAAAATGAGTGGTGGCATCCTTAATGTGAAATGTGTATGCAGAACAGGAATTCAGGGGGCCAAGAGGACACAATTAAGTTCACGCATACCTTCCCAGTGGAGGACTACTGAATAGTTAACCAAGTTTTTTAATTAACTTATTACAAGCTCATAGTGATTAAAAAAAATATTCAGTGGCTGGAAGAATTAAAGCTTACCTGCCCACATCTTTTTCCTGATGCAATCTGATAACTGGTGGGATTCCTACAGTAGAGATAAATACTTGCCTCTCCCTTGATAGCCCCCCATAGTTTCCTTCATCTCAGCACCTTCTTTCCATCTGCCTCTGCTCCCCCAAGCTATCTCCATGAGGAGCCTGTGGCAGGGTAGAAAGCCTAGAAACACAGTATCTATAGCCAGAATGCATTGCATATCCCACTGGCTACCAGAAAGAATATTTTTCCAACACATCTGTAGACACAGTTTGCAGTATTAAAGAGAGGGAGGTCTTCTACAGACTGAACACTGTGATGGGAATGACATATTTTGATCCACAGGTGCTCCACAGACATATGTGTCTCCAAGCAGATTTTCTTTGAACAAGACAGACAGGCAAAAGCTAATACATGGGCCACTTCCAGGAAGGCTGTGAGCAGACAAGATGAATCACTGTTGTTTTACAAGGTGCTTCAGTGGTAAACATGGATGGATGCACCTGGAGGGGAGGCAGTGTAGTGGCTGTGACTTGGCATGGTGCATTTGATGCTTTGTACGCTGGACTAGGAGAGAGATGATCCTATGGAGGCGGGTTCCTGGAGCGCGCTGTACTACCCAATGTAAAATAAGATCTACACCGTGAAAAAGCCAAAACTGTGCCCACCCCATGCCAGGACCAACCTCACATGGAGCTGCCTTGGCACATTAGGAGAAGCGATGAACCAGCTATGCTTGGCTTCCCGCACCAGGACCCTAGACAACCTTTGGCTCAGCGAATGGGCATTTCAGGAGACTCAAGCAGTACCAAGTTTTCTCCTGTAAATGCTTAGGTGTTGTTCGGGGGCTAACTGTTGGCATCCCATTTCATTTAGAAGCAAAGACACTGAAACACCACAGGCTCATGCCCTTTCCTTCTGAAGAGGTTGTGATGGGGACAGCAGGAAAGCATATTCCAGTGTCTGAATTGTCTAGGAAAGGAAATGCAAAGTAATACTTTTTTCTTAGTCCATAGTTTGCACACCCTTCCTTTTCATTTCTTTTTCTCCAGTGGCTGAGCCCTGGGCTCATTTGCCACACTTGAGAGAAGGGATCTTCAGAAGATCATCACAACCCCTACAACTGTCTCTCCTCAGCTCCCGATGTGATTTCTTCAGCTGATGGATTCAGGGCACATTGCAAACAGCATTGCAATAGCTGGTAACTCTGCACCTACCCCCTCGGAGATGTTGAGGTGTTTAAGGAGCCCCTCTTCATCTCTTCCATTACTAAAAAAAGGTTGTATCACATTTATGTGACAGCTTGCAAGGAGAGCAGAGGGCAATAGACCAGCAGGTTAGCACCAGCAGCTTGTATTCATCAGACAAGCTTTACAATAAGCAGTTGATAGTGGGGAAGCAGAGAACTGAAAATACTCTCCGAGAGCTAAATCCCTCTCAGCCCAACACTTCAGATGTCAGTTCTGCTGCTTTTCCTCCTGCTTTTTTTTTTTTTTTTTTCATCATTGGTCTAATTGGGAAGTTACCTTGTGTCCTCAGCTGAGTCCAGGTCCCATTGCCTAGGCTCTAGTGCTGGTGAGGACCACCTCAGTGCAATCAAATTTACACTGTCACACACAAATATATATCCATGAAGTATGCCTAAGGACCATCTATCCTCCTGCACACCACAATGCCAATGCATTTGAGCTGATCTGGTTTCAGACATCTAAGACCACAGGTGCCCAAGGATCTACAATCAGTGGAGATAAGGGGCACTTTCAAGGGCAATTGAGCCCAGCTGGTTTTGAACCCATCTGAGGACAGCATTGGTAACCCTCAGGAGGGGCATGTCTCACCACTGGGTATCAGAATGGGGGCATGGTAGTCCCCCCCTCCACATGCTTCCAACTGTGATAGGAGCTGTGGGATGCTGTGACCCTTGTAAGGTCTCACCACTTCATCTACCTGCCAAAGCAAACAAGCTCAAAGCCTTGCTTTTCAGGGTAAATCAAGAAAAAATGAAAGTAAAATTGACAGCAATAGTAATTTCAGTGGAATGGTGTATTACTAGCAGCGTTATTGCATCCACTGACTTTATTAGAGTGTATACACAGTGTGCAATAATGTAATTAGATTTCACAATGTGTAATAAAGATTTTTATGCAACATAACGACTGCGCATTAGGAAAGGGAATTGGTTCCCATTACGGAGCCAGCACAAATCTTGGGCCAATACTTCACACCTGACAGTGCATTTGTTGGGCCTCAGGCCTGGGCTATGATCCAGTAAGAGCATGACAATAGCTTAGGGCAGGGATTTTATCCCTTGTGGCTCTAGAGGTGCCCCTGTGCTGCCTCCTGCCCCATGCCTTCCTGTACAGGCAGCATCACCAGATCCCAAGGGAACCCAGTGCACAGCTCTTCCCCACACCTAAACAGCCTGAAATGCATGTAGGAGGAGAAAACCCTTTTGTTGAGTAGGGAACATCTCTAGCTCCTTTGGAGAAAACTATTTAGGAGCTAGGATGTGCCCACAACATATGAACTTACCCATGTGGGAAGCAAATGAGCAGTACGGCATGAGATCAGGGAGGGAAGATGAGCCACCATGGAGCCGGGGGCTAAATAGAGGCCAGTAAGGGGCTACTAAGGAGACAAAAGGGACAGTGATCTTAAAAGCCCTCTTTGACCACCCAGATATCCTCTCGCTGGAGGAACTGTGCTCCTGAGCCAAAGACATTCACTGTGCCCGAGTGCAGCTGCTGACATGCGAGTTGGGTGACGCAGAGCCTGGCACAATTTACCTCTTAGCATAGATGGGGACAAATAATTTCCAGCATCATGTCTCCTATTTTACCCCGTGACAACTGCACTGAAACACTTGTGGCACACGCTGGAAAAGGGCACAGCATTGGCCAGCTCGCATGTCCAGCGACGCAGCAGAGAGCTGCAGCAGAAATGCAGCCCTTGGCTCCAGCACGTCCAAAGCTTGGCTTAACCCTGGCCGGCCGATGGCACTGCACGGTGCTGTGACTTGCTCTTGAAAAGCTAATTGTGATAACAAACATTTTATGACTTCAGAATAAATCATTTCGCTTTCCCTCTGAGTGGGCTTGTTTTAAATGCCACTTGCTCTGTCTCCACTGTTAATGAGCATGAGTTGACCCATTTATTCTCTGCTGCACTTTCCGCAGCAAATCATGGCTTTACTGCAAAGGTACAGAATATTAGAGCCACAATTTCATTGGCAGGATTTTTTGCTTGTGAACCCATTAATATTTTCCCCAAACAGTTTTTCCTCCCTCATCTTGCTAGAATAGAGAATTGCTCTTTTGCAGGTCTATTCTCTCTGCTATTCCCTTGGCTTAAGTGAAATATATATGAGATGACTCAGAGTTTGAACTCTCAGTATATGTTTCTAATACAAAGTCTCTGCGTGTCTGGGGACCTAAGACAGATATTTAATTTTAGATAAGAAATACTGGTGACATCATGCCTTTGATTTCTTTGCTGGATGTCTGTGCAGCCAGCACATGGTGAAGCTGTTCAGCCATAACAGCCTCATCGCGTTTAGGAAGCCGCTTAATATTCAGCATAGGTACAGAGAAGCAGGCAGCCACTGATCCTCTTGGGTGGTGCTCAGCAGGGGTGCACACTGCAGCTTTTAACCCTGGCAAATCCATACGATAACACATATGTAAGGGTAAAGGATCTTAGGTTTTCTAAGACCTTTTTGTGCAGCTGTTGCATCCCCTGGACAGCAAAGCTCTAAGCAGAGTGTGTCAGCATGAGGGTCAGCTACCCTTACCCCACACGCCACCTTGCACATGTTGATTTATAACCCCCAACACACACACTGGAGAGGTTGAATTTAGCCTTGCCATCGGTGACTTCACCTTCCCACAGCAGCAGATGCTGGCAAATGCATCCAAGCAGAAGGAAACATGCACACAACAGCTTAATTTTTAGCTTTACAGCTTAAAAAAATAAGACGTGGCTTCATTTTATTTTGAAACATGACTAACTAAAAGCTCATATGCATGGAGGGAAGCTTAAGAAAAGAAATCAGACTCCTGCAGCACCACCTTTTAGTCGAGACCATTTTGGTGACATTACGGTGACAAATTTTCAGCCTTTCCTACAATTTTATACCTTCCTACACAGCAGGTGTTATATAAAAAGATCTAGGAGAGATATTAGCATGGATAAACAGGGCATAAGACAGGAAATAAAATCTAATTGCTGAGACAGGAGGCAAACTGCAGTACTTGCACATCAGCAGAAACAGCACGTGGGGCAGCTTACCAAGGGGTCCCACAGGTTCCTCATTCCTCAAAAACTGCAGTCAGCCTTGAAACATCTTCTTAAAGGTTAGTCTCCAGCTCAGACAGGAGTTATAAATTTGCTGCAAGCACTATCAGCTTCATCACTTGGGTCTGCAGAGGAAACCATCCTCAGCATCCCCCTGGGCTTGCTAGGGGGCCTCTAAACAACACCCAGATCTGCCACTGTTAATCCTCCAATTAGGGACCAGAGTTAACATGCAGGTGGGCACAGAGCTGATTAAAGCAGCTCCCAGCCTTCATACAACATACTCATGCTGTTGCTACTTTTTCGTTTTTTTTTTTTTAGCCCTTGTCAGGTGCATCTCCTAATTGCCCTAAATGAACGATGAACAAACTTGCAGATTATGGAAGTCACAGTTAAGAGACAGAAGCTAGATGAGAAGAAATGGTGGGAGCCTGGTTGTGAGCATCCCAAAGGCATGTCTAACCCAACAGCTACAGCCCTCCTCAGACGGGGTAAAGCCTCTCAGCTCCAGGGCTGTGGTTTGGTACATCACCGTGGCTTCAGGTCAAAATCAGCCCACAGCATACTTGAAGATGGCGGGTTTTAACATCTGTCCTAAAGCCTGAAAGCCACAAAATTGGTGTATATATGAGCTGCCTCTTATATAAATAGATCATAAAGCATCACTGGCTTTTTAGCTTGTACTGATGTTTTTGATTAATTTTGTGTCGCTGTGTGTAAAAAACCAAAACCAAACCCACAAAACCCCATTTAGGGCCCCTTGCATTAGATCACAATCATAGACTGTCCAACAAAAGTGACTAATAACGTAGTTCTGTGCCCCAAGAAAGGGTGAGCCCTAGTCCTAGGTGAAATGAGGTTGCTGAGGCTCAGCTGCCCCCACCACATTTCCACATCACTGACCAAGACAGCATCATAGAATAGAATCATAGAATCATTAAGGTTGGAAGAGACCTCTAAGATCATCGAGTCCAACCATCAACCCAACACCACCATGCCCACTAAACCATGTCCCTAAGCGCCTCATCTACCCGTCTTTTAAATACCTCCAG
>NW_008824050.1:569129-569388 GCF_000699105.1 Pygoscelis adeliae
CCCCCAGGTCCTTTTCCGCCAGGCAGCTTTCCAGCCACTCTTCCCCAAGCCTGTAGCGCTGCATGGGGTTGTTGTGGCCCAAGTGCAGGACCCGGCACTTGGCCTTGTTGAATCTCATACAGTTGGCCTGGGCCCATCGATCCAGCCTGTCCAGGTCCCTCTGCAGAGCCTTCCTACCCTCGAGCAGATCAACACTGCCGCCCAACTTGGTGTCATCTGGAAACTTACTGAGGGTGCACTCGATCCCCTCATCCCGATC
>NW_008824050.1:569482-574907 GCF_000699105.1 Pygoscelis adeliae
ACAACAACTCTCGGGGCCCGACCGTCCAGCCAGTTTTTGACCCAGCGCAGAGTACCCCTGTCTAAGCCATGAGCCGCCAGCTTCTCTAGGAGCATGCTGTGGGAGACGGTGTCAAAGGCCTTACAGAAGTCCAGGTAGACCACATCCACAGCCTTTCCCTCGTCCACTAGGTGGGTCACCTGGTCATAGAAGGAGATCAGGTTGGAGATCATCATTTGGCCCCACACCCCTACCTAAGAAGTTTCATATTTAAAAAAAAACCAACCCAACCCATAAACCCCCTTACTTTGAATGTGTGAATTTGCAGTACGGGAGATGTGCTTGGCTTTAAATATTAACCAGCTGGAGTGCAAAGTGGATTCAAGGCAGAATGGTGGTGGCCCTTCTTGGTTTCCTCATGGGAAAGACGTGGGGTTTGCTCTTACAAGCCATGCAGTGGCCACAGAAATAAAGCATCAGCGATCTTACCCGTGTGCTGTGAGCTAACTCTTAACAGCTCTGCAGTGATCGGTTCAATTGGTTGCGAGGCACATGTACCCCCCCATCATCCCCCTCTTGTGAGCCCATGCTCTCGATGCTATAGCCCGGGGTGCTGACATGCAAGGTTTGCTCCCCTTTTAGCATTGCCAGCTGGTAAGTGATTTCCCAGGCATACCTAATACTATTGTAATTTTTTACCTAAGAAAAAGTTTAAAAAGATCACAACAGCGTGAAGTACGGCTGAAGACTCAGCAGGGGTGTTTGTTTGGTTCCTCAGGGAGCTAGCAATTATTTCTGACCCTGCAACAAGAGCTTGTAGATGCCGGGCTTTTTTTTTTTTTTACTTTTTTTTTTTTTTTCTTTTTTTAAATTGTAAAAGGTATAGTATTTTACTGAAGCTCATTGTACATCATCTTACTGGTGTATTGGGTCAGGGAGTCCGTGGGTGAATTCCATGCTGGGTAATGAAGCATTGCCTTTAAATACATTTAAGACTTCACCTCTTCGTTTCCCCGCGTAGTGCCTCTTGCTGTATTACCTATGGTGAACTGCAGCACTCAATTCATCTTCTCTGGACACTACTTATTATTTTATATGCCTCTGACATGTCACTTCTTATGTGTCTCCTCACTAAAAATATTTCTAAATGGCTGCTAACAGGAAAGTCTCCTCTTTCATTTAATAAATCCTTTTAGTCTCTTTACTCCTTTGTCCCCGGGAGAAGCAGCGTGGTCCAAAGCAAACCCGTGCCATCAATTGGGAGCCTGGGATTAAGCCTCCTCGGAGTGTTATTCCCTTAAACCCACACTGTAGCCCAGCTACTTTCCCAGCTGCGATGCACGGTGAACAGATGCTGTCCTCATCCCCTTTGACCAGGTTTTTCTCAAGCTGTTTCAGGGGATACGGCCCATGCAAGCTTCACTTCATGTAACTGGAATTGGGATTTTTCTCATAAGGGAAGACAGCAGAAGTCACCATACTGGCATGTCCATGGGCCAGGCCTTGCAGATCGGCATTACTTGGTCCCTAGGCATTGGCCAGTGGCGTTCTCCTACCCTTCGATCCAGCACAAAGCTGCAGCCAGCGCGTGATGACACCCGCTGCATCTCAAGTCGTGGGGCTCCTGCCTTTGCACTGGCCGGTGGCTCCTTGTTGCTTTGTTAAACTTGCAGCAATGTTTCTAAGTATCGGGATATTTATGTTGACTTCGACACACTACCACTCAGATCTCCTGTATTAGGGTCGTATTATTTTTTATGTGAAATATTGCAACAGCTAATTGCAATTACCAGACAGCATATACAAGAGAGCTTGTTGATTGCCAGTAGACAAAGACACTTTGGAAATCTTGGATTTTGCTGTAGAAGAAAGCCTATAAATTTTAAAATAGAAACCACGTTATCATTTACAATTTCCGTTTGCTAACAAATTCTGCTAAACAAAATTGGTGGCTGATTAAGTAAACATTTATACATAAATAAAACAGTGAAGATCTCTTCAGTTATTGAGACGCAGCCAGTTCAGTCTCTCATAAATAATACAGTGATGAATTCTGGCATTACAGTGCATGATAAAGCTACCTAGACTCAAAGTCTTAGGCAAACTAATCCATACGCATGAATCAATCAGTTCATTTTAGTCATACCGGCGTTATATAAATGTCACTAAAATCAATGCCTGAAAGACGTAACAGATTAATAAGTCTTCATGCAGTACATCTAACTGGTATGCAAACCTACAGCACATAACTTCACGCCGAACACAGCTATACAAGTATTTTGAATAAGTGATTTTAATAGAAAACTCAAGGGCAGGCCTGTAATGAGCAGGCATGGATGAGAAAAATCTGGTGCGTTATTAATTTCAGACAATGCAGGGTTCTTTTTCATAATGTACATTTTATTAATGCTCTCCATGATAGCTTTTCATTCCGGTTCATCACCAGGAGTACAGTAATTACAATGTATTAAGATTCATTCCATGCCTGAGGAGTAAGGAAGTCCAGTTAAGATATGGAAAGCAGGTGAAACGTCAATCACTATTGACTCAGGGCCAGATTAAATCAAAACTCTGCCACAGGGAACCCAGCAGCTGGGTGGGTTTGGTAATGGCACCTCCCAGACCCACTCTTCAGTAAGTATCTGCCTCCCCCTATTCGTCGGCTCACCTCCACGCATAACCTGTATGCCGTCGAAACGGAGGCGGCGGACAAGATTCATCATTTTTATTAGGACTTGGGGTCAGTCTGGCTCATCTTTATAACTGTCACCGGGTGTCAGCCTCTTTGGGGTTGGAGAGAGAGAGACATTGAAGGTTGTTGCAAATGCCTCCAAGAATAAGTCTTCTAGACATAATGGCAAGGGTTTAAGGTGCGGGTTGATGGGATTGTCCGGGGAGAGAAACTAATAGTGAAGGCTCTAATGAAAAAAAAAGCCAACCCAACCCAGGGGATTTCTGCTGTCCTGTAATCTAGTGAAAAAAATGGGGAATTTCTGCTTTCCTACAATTGCAGCCCCCCTTTCATCCCATGCAGCACCCCAGACCTCACCAGGCCTAGGCAGCCCCAGGCTCAAGATTCAGCACTGCCCTTTGGGGCTCTAGAAACTAAGGATGGTCCCCTTGTGACTGTGAAAGATCATGAGCTTTCAACATTTTTGGAGGTATTTATTTTGCTTAATATACGGTCTGATTTTCAGAACATTTCTGGCACAAAGACTGGGTGGGTTGTTCATATTTTTCATTATTTTTCTCCCTGGAAAAAAAAGCTGACAGCCTTTGCTGGGGAGGAAACCTAAGTCTCTCCAAGATGATGGCCACCTTGCCTGGGGACACCATACAAGGCTGGAGGAGCGGGCAAAGGAAGAGTGTCCACATGTGGCAGACAAAAGCACGGTGTCTCCTGTGCACCAGTTTGATAAATAAATAAACAGTTTGATAAATAAATAAATCACTCGGCACTGGCAGTTGTTAGGTGTTAATGGTAACAGCAGCCCCACAGAGCTGGATGACAGAGGAGGTATTCAAGTACCCAAGAGGAAAAGACCATCCCTGCACCTCACCTTGAATCACTGCAAACGGATTACCACTCCGGATGCCCAAACCCCTTGGTACTTTGACGCAGGTTCCAATTTCTGTTGGTTGCCCACTGGCCTTTCCTTGAAAAGATATAGGCGCTTTGCCCCTAGTATTATGCTAAATATGGGCAATAGTTGGTTTACGCTACCTGGCTTTTTAATGAGGAGGGGACACTTCCACCTTGGCCCTGCTTCCTTGCAAAATGCCAGGCTGAAGAGAGACTTTTATGTCTAGAGAAAGTTATTCCAAAATATTCAAAAATATCTTTTTTTTTCCTTAAGTCTGTTTTTTTCTAATTTCAATTTTGAATAGCAATTTTTTTTCTAATCTCCCTCCACTGCATGAATCCACACGGTCGGACTTAGAGTAAATAAGGCATAAGTAAGCTTTGAGTTGTGAAGGATGAAGGGGAAACCCCAAAGCTCCTCTCCTGCTTCCATCAGGTACCATGCTGCAGCAGCCCACATCCTGCAAACACCCATACTCAGGTGTAGCCCTGCTCTGCTGGGAGCGTTTGCAGATGGCCGCTGTTGTGTCGCGACGGGGGACAGTGGATGACAACTCAATGCGGAGCAGAGATTTATCAGCTTTCGCTCAGCTAACGCCGCCCCCCCGGCCTGCCGTGCCTTGTTCCCCGGAGGGATGTGGACACTACTCTGTGCTCATGCTAATGAAGCTGGACCCGGCAGTGTTACTTATGACTTCTCAAATGTGTTTAGGCATATAAAGGTGAGTACAACATACACATCCATATCTTCTCTTCTTCTCTCATGGACACAGCTACACAGACACAGGGACCTGTGCTGGCTGGCAGCCACCCACGCAGGGCACAGTCTTGTACACGCATTTGCACACATGCTGAGGAGAACTGCACGTACAGGCGCCAGCTGATATGAACACAGATGTCTATGCATGCCTCCATTTACCCAGCCAAACAGTTGGCTCAACACCATTACAAGTCTTCAGGGTTTCTTTTCTTGTTGTTTTTTTTTTTTTTTTTAAATTAATGCTAAAAGCCTTGGGGGAACCACATCGATGGGATTTGCATCCCTCTGGTGATTTACACCCATTCCACCCCACAGACACCTGCACCAAGCAGCCCTACTTCTCTATGGGCTGTAGCTGAGTATTTACACCAGCGGAGACCATGGGCCCAGCGAGTCCACCCCGTTTACAGGAACAAAGGAAAAACGTCTGCCGAGTCCTCTGCCGGATGTGTCCATCATCTTTCAGGTGCCTCCTGCACCTGCCGCAGTGGCACAGCTTGGCTGCAAGACCCGACACCAGCCTCCACTGGGCAGACACCGTGGTTTCCCGTATATCCATCCCCAGCTGAGCTGATTGAGAAATGCTGTCTTCAAGATACTAAGGCTCATTTTTTCCAAAAAATATCTCTATTTACACAAGACAATAAAATCTGAGCAGCTTTCCCCCAAGAAGCTTTTGCCAAGCTGAGCCGCTGCTGGACGCGTGCACCTGTCCCTATTTACAAGTGACAGCTTCACTCAACAGTACTCTGCCAGCAAGTTCAGCTTCTTCTGGCATAAGGACTATTTCTTTGTCCCTCTTTTCCTTCCCTCATTACCTCTCCGCACAGCCAGGTGTGTATTTACAACAGGGACCTGGACCCAGTGGAGTCACCTTTATACAGCCCAGCTTGCGAGCACAGAGAGGGGCTCAGGACAGGGGGTTGAGCACGCTCAGCCGTCTTTAAGTGTTTTCAAGATGCAAAGCCAACGTTTGGAGCAGATGAAACTAATTTCTTATTACAAAAGACATTTTTCACCTGTTCTGCTCATCTTAAAAAAAAAAGCGACCGACCAAGCAGAGAGGGGACTTCCCAGGGCGCTGCCATGCATGGGGCAGCAGG
>NW_008824050.1:575226-576518 GCF_000699105.1 Pygoscelis adeliae
ACCAGCTATTTTTAAGATCATGTCTACCCTCAAACAAAGCACGGGATGCCCAGGCTTGCCTTGAAAGGCAAGGCTTGCTCAGAGCAGGTTAATGTATTTATGGGCCAGCATCCCAGCCTTTTTGCAGAAGCCGGTGGTACAGATTTGCCTGGCTTTGTCCCCACATGAGCCAGTTATTTGCTAAATGGCATGAGGACCAGCAGCATCAGCCACTGCTGCCCACTGCTCTCCGGATGAAGGGTGACACCGAGGTGCCTCTTTGCTCCTCTGGGTTTAGCCCAGCTCAAGCAAGGAGAGCCCACAGCTGAGATGCAACCACCAGCTTGTACCAGCCCAATAGGGCTTGTTTGAGCAAACTGCATTTTTTTGTGGTCCCCCCCACCCCTTAATAATAAATAGTCAGTATAAATGACTGCAAACAGATTTGTTTTGCTATCAGACATTATCTGAAGGGCCCTTCACATCCTGAGTGCTCTGCTTTACAGCTGCCTCTATAATCATGGCAGCCCTGGGGAGGAAAACACCTCCTTTTACAAGCGCAGGTTGGGAAGAGGCAGCCATGTGCAATTTGGGGTAAACACATGCAGGTTTTTTTTATAATAATATTTCAGGGAGATGTTAAGATAGGCTAGACACATTCAAGAAGAATTAAGATTTGTCCTGGAGCCATTTTCTAAGCGTAAATCATATCATCCCATCTCCCACCCACCCAAGGGCCAGCAAATCTGTGTTGCTCTGCACAGCAGTGGAGAAAATATCGCCGGGAAGGTGTGGGGGGCAGAGCCAGCAACTTTTCAGGCATCTCCCAGCCTGGCTATTTTGGCTGTTCTTTTGGGGTTTTTCTGAAGAGGAGGGGCTTTCATCCTTTCTTTGTTGCTCATCTCTTTTTTTTTTTCCAAGCAGTGGGATGTATTTTCTCCTTTCGTTTCCGCTGCTGCTAGCTCAACGGGCTGCTTTGCATTGCAGCGCAAACTGCTAGCAGCTAAAAATGCCTGGGTGCACAGTGTACCTCGGGGAAAAAAAAAAATCCCACCTATTTAATATGAAGCACTATTTCTGGCTGATATCAACAGCAGCTTAAGCAATGAGGCCTTTTATCTGTATGTACGAATGGTAGCAATGCAAGAAAGGAGGAGGGTGAAGCGGAGGTGACCAAAGGGCAGAGCTGAGGCGCTTGAACTGAAAGCAGCTCATCTATTTATCAGGGAGGGACCCTCTCAAAAAAAAGGGCTGCTGAGGTTCTTGGTGGCAAACCACAAAGCCTTCTTTCTTTTTTTTTTTTTAAGGGGGGG
>NW_008824050.1:576550-592983 GCF_000699105.1 Pygoscelis adeliae
CAGCCACAGCAAGGCTTCAGCCTGCCTCAAATTGGCCTCCTGTCACACACAGGCTAATCCCATATGATCCCGTGCTTCTCTCTGGCTGCTTATGGAAAGTGCCTGAGATACTCCTTTTGGTACATTTCAGCCGAAGGATGAAGCCTTGCCAGAAATTAGGGGCTTTTTCTTTTATTTCCCCCTGCCCAAAGTCCATTTTCCCACCCCCCTTGCAGCTTTTGTGCAACCAAGTGCTAAGAGATGCCCAGGGCGAGGTGCTGCTGCTTCCCGAGTGGCATACCCAGAAATCCTCCACCCGGTTCGCTGACCACTTGATTTTCAACATTCATCCCCCAAAAACACTTATCAGTGGATGTTAGCGCAGGTTTGTGCCTGCTGAAAGGCAAAACCTTTGCTGCCAGTGGGACACAAAGGCTGTAGGGCTCACGCCTGCATTGAGCTTTCCTGCCACAGGGACTCGAATTAAACTCTGCCTGAGATGCCTCAGAGAGAAGTGGGAGAAGACAGGCTGAAAACAGTTTTATTATAGCCATAATTTACCCATCGAGCATCTTGCTGCTGGAAATAACCTTTCCAAAGTTGTAACATAAAATGCAGTCGATTATAAGCGGCAGTCAGAGATACCGGGTCACCCGTACAAGTATTCCCATGCTGAGGAGGTTGTGCAGCAGCTATGTTTGTGCCTTTTAAGTTGCTGTTTGGGGTTTTAAGCAACGCTGTCAAAATATCAAGCATTTGCTTCCAGCACATAACAACTGCTCTGTATACCAATATTTTTTTTTATTTATTGAGGTTCTAGCTTGGGTTTTTACATATGTACAGCATATTTAAGGAGTAGAAATATAAGAAAAGAAAATACGTGGAGGATGAAGAAATAAAAAGACAGCAAATAGTTAGGATGATTTTTTTGTTGTTGTTTTTGCTGATGGTGATAGAGAAGACTATCACCATCTATCTGTCTGGCGTACCAAATACAAGAAACAGTAAGCACCTGTAAAAAGCTATCCTGGCTAATCTCAATATTTCAGCATTAAACAGACCATCCCTCCTGAAGTGGGACAACGTATGATCTGGTGTACGATCCATGCATCCCTAGGGCTTGCCCAAAGCCCTTGGAAGAGCAAAACTGGTCCTACACCAGCTGCCTGAGCTGAACAAAATGACTCTCGATGCAGAGCAGGGGGTGCTGCTGCCCTCCCAGGGGTACCCCTCGGGTGGTCTCCCCCATCTGCGCTGCTAATGTCCCTGCTGAGGACGGCCGCCGCTAACACAACCACCGCTGCCTTCCCTGGAAGCATTAATCACCGATTTTATCTGGTTTCAGCTTTACGCTGCAGGATGTTCTCTACGCTGTTACCAGAGAGCCTGCGACGACATGACATTTATATAATGTTCATGAGCACAGACTATTTAAACCCTAAAATATTCATTAAATAAAATTTGCATAGAGTCTAGCTGAATGCAGCAGGTAGCTAAAAATAGAGTACTTGTCTTTCTAAATGTAAAGAGGAGATCAGGGTGTGACAGATGACCAAGCTGGTGCTCTTAGGCTTTCCTGAGATAGCTTTTTAATAAGATGAGCTATCTTTTTATCCCTGTTGTCTAGGCAAGTCTGCAGGGTATTATATTCTTTACAAACGAGTGAGATCAAGAGCATATGGGGGTGTGTGAGAGAGAGGCCAGCTGGCCAGAGAAGAGGGAAGGGGGATGCAGGCAATAGGGACACACATAGAGACACAGAAGGACCCCCTGGAGCTCAGCGCCTCCCACCGCCGCCACCATTTCCCCCAGCCCTCTGAAGCATCTCACTGCTCATTACCTGGGGGCAGGGAGGAAGGAAAAAAATTGGTTAACAACCACAGATTTCAGGGAATTAAATGCAATCAACAGGCAGAAAGGAGCAGCACCATGATAAGTAATATTGCCTACACAGTGCCTCCAAAGCTGTGATGAATACCCCCCATCCCCAGCAACCCTCCAGCCTACATAATCTTTCTTGGCATGTCTTTCCCCTTGTGTCTCCCCTTCACATGTTTTGGGGAGATCTTTACAGTCTCTTATGGCTCTTGCAGAAAATGGGCAGGCATTGCCCGTTGGAGCCAAAGTGTCCTTAAGCAGTAGAAAACAGTGATTGCACAGTGAACTGGCACGTCAGCTCGTTACAGGGCAGTCTGCAATGGGATTACACAGGAAAAATAACCCAGTCCTGTGCAAATTAGAAAGAACGAGGAGGAAAAAAAAGGATTCACAACTTGCAAAGCATCCCAAGATGATTTCCAGGAAAATTTAAGGCACGGAGCCTCGCACTTCTCCGTCCCCTCTCTTCCCGTCCACAAGCAAGGCTTTCTGAAAGGATGCCTCAAGCAAGAGATCAACATTGACAATCCTCACTCCAAACATGCCCGGCAACCCATGCCTCCCAAAGGTGGTCCCATGTTTCAGAAAGGGGGTCTATGTATTAGGGTGATGTTTTCGTCAGACCAAGCACTGCCTGTTTGCCTCTGTTCTGTTTGGTTTTCATTGAAAGCAGGATGCTTATTGCAGTTGAACGATGAAACTTTAATCATCTCCCTATAAGGCAAATCTGTTTGGGTTTGTTTTTTGGTTTTTTTTTTTTTTGTTAAACAAAGTTCTAAAAAAGAAGATCCCTCCAGTACAGGGCTGATTATCCCCTTCAACCCAGCTTGCAGTTACATGCCCCAAGCATAGGTATGGATTTGCTACTGCCTCTTCATCAAGCTGTTAGTTTTCTCACATCTCTGCCTTGGCTCAGCATTAAGAAACGCCTTAGAAGTTTTGTAGCTCTCCCTCCTACCCCAGGAGCATTTTAGGCACTGAGGACTTAACATTGACTTGAGTTTCGTGTGCTGCAGTCTGCACAGAAGACACCATTACATTGCCAGTCGCATAAGAATTGTATCTACCAAGCTACTTACAAGAAGCAGAAACCTTCACCATGCCCATAATCAACTATCTGACACAACAAAAGCCTGTTTTCAAGGGGAAAAAAATGACAAAAATAAACCCCATCCTGCCCCCCCCCCCCAACTAAATTACAATCTTAAACCATTTTTGGCTTAATATAATTAATAATATCTATTTCCCCTCTGTTTTGTGATTCAGCTGTTTCTAAAGCTATAAGAAGCACCAACAGTGAATCCTGTGGTGCCAGAACAGCCTGGGGACGGAAATAATCAGCTTGAAAATAAACAGTAGTTTTTTTGCAATCAAAGCGCTACTAGGCATGGTAGGCTGGCAGAGAGAAGCTCGAGTGAGAAGGGACGGAGAAGAGGGGAAAAACAGCCTGTCCACTGATAAATCCAAAATATACAGAAAGGCTGGCGAAGAACAACCATTCAGAGTAAAGAAAGTCAAAGATTTTTCAGTAGGACACAACCATCCCATAGCAAATGCACCACTCGTTTGTTCTTGCATAGTTTCAGGCATGCTGGTAAATGCCATGTTCACCACCTGCCTCCCATTTTATCATGACAATATTTGCTATGGTGTATCTCACCCTCTGCATGAATTTAATCCCGCCGTATCCCTGGAAAACTATTTTTTGGAGTCTAATACAGTAAAACAGTTTTTACTTTCACCAAAATAAGAGGTACTTCAAGTGTTTCAAGCCTCAGCAGACTCCATTGGGCTGCTACATGGGATTGGTATGGCCATGTGGGTCTGAAATGTTTGCTTTGCCTGCATGCATAGGTCCACTATGTGCTGCCCGGCTCCATCGCTGCTGGCATGGAAAAAAAATGAAACAAGGAGACAGCATCAAGAGCATGACCCAGCTGGCCAATGGCTGTTTTGCTATGAAGCCAGGTGATTCCCAGTCTCCAGATGGGAAATGCTCCCATGCCGAAACCTAGACCTGGCAAGAGGCACTGCTGTGATCAGTGCTTGGTCAGAAATGAAATTTCCTCCCCAAGATGTTTTGGCCTGAGTGCATGGCTGCAGGAAGGACTCAGGTGACTCAAACCAGACTCTCTTGTAGGCCACAAATACCACCAAATACTACCACCCCCTGCTTCTCCCCCTCTGACAAGCCCCTGCTGAGCAGCACCGAGCAGCATCGCCCCACGCGAGGACAACCCTGGGATGGAGCAGAGCTGCTCCACTGCTGCATTTATCCTCCAGCACTGGGAACATCTTGTCCAACACAGGCATCACCCGCCTGCTCCAAATCTTTTGGCTTTTACGCAGCTTGATGGAAGTTAGATGGAGGCAGCTTGGATGGAGGCAGCACCAGACCCCAAAGCCAAAGGCATGAGAGGGCTTTGTGAAAAATCACGTACCGAAAAATCGGTACCTAGCATGTCCAGAGGTGGTTATTTTTGCTGTCAACCTTTCTAGTCTGTTTTGTGTGTTTCTATATCCTAACAATGAACCCTAATTGCTCCCAAGGAATTTGAAGGGGGAGCCTGGAGGAGAGCGGCAAGGTACTAGCAGGTCATCGGCAGTGGTGGGACAGGAAGGGTGGCCAAGGACGGCGATGGTGCTTTGCATACGTCCAGAGCAAGAAAATAAAGAGACAGCAAACAATGACCGAGGAGGCCTAACGGGGACTTGTTTTACTCTTTGACATGCTACCAGCAGTTTTTAATCTCAGAAGAACCAAAAAAAAAAAAAAAAAAATCATTACAATGATTAAAAGGTACGACACATGAAATACTATACTCAAATCATCCGCGTGTCGTTGGCTAGTTTATACAGTAGGCACAAAACAGACCTAGAATCACCTGCAACAAATGTTGACCGGCATTGTTCTCACCCCTAAACAAGTACCGCTAGCCTGATATTTCTAGTCAGCCATAGCTGTGTAACCTTTGTGCTTAAATTGCTCAGCTTAGGCCTCCTTTCTTTGGCATTGCTCACCCATGCCATAAAGGAGTGGAGACTTGTACTGAAGGCAGTAATGGAGAGAGGAACAACAACAAAAAAAGAGAGATTAATCTTACAGTACATACATACAGTATCTTCTAAATCGTGATCAGTTGTTTATTGGTTGGCAAACAAGCTTCACTTTTACAACAAATATTAGTAATGAGGTCATTCAACTGTTGAGACCGTACAAAATGGATCATAAATTAAAAAAAAAAAAAGAAAAAAAGAAGAAGAGTTCATACTCCGTGCTTCTAATTTACCTCCAGAAAGCCTATGTTACTTAAAAATCCTGTCAAATAAATAAATTTCCGGTTAGGAAAAATAATGAACAGAAGACTTTTTTTTTTTTTTAAATCACTGCAAAGTACTTTTTGCTCACTAAGTGTCAATCGATTTTCTTCATAACCACTGCAGTACAAGTGCCTAAACCGGGGACCAGACATAGCTGTGAAGGCCCTTCACTCCTCCAGGGAAATGGCCGTCTCCTACAGAAGCCCCGCTATGACTGTAAAAAAAACTTCTTGGCTCCTGGATGCGACACTACGGCCTGGCTGAGGGGCTATTTGCCAAAGATGCTTCGCAGGATTATCATCATGATTGGTTGTGCACTGTCAACGGGGAAGTTTGCCCTGCTCTAGTCTGCCAAAAGGTCTGCCGGCAATATGCCAGCTGAAGAAAGTTATACAGCAACGAAATAGAAAGACTGCCTTGGCTGAAAAGAAATGGTGATGGCGTTACTAAAACTGGTCCTTAGAAAGTGATGTTTGGGGGTTTTTTGCCCAGTGAGATTTTTTTACTGAGATGGGGAGGGGACGGAGGGGAGAGGCAGTGGAAGAAGCAAAACAAAATAAAAAAAAAAAAAAGGGAGGAGTTATGAAAAACCTTGCTCCTACTGGTAGACAAACTTACAAGACCAGCACAACAGAAAAAAGTTCTTTTTTTTTTTTTTTCCACTACATTAACAGGGACGCAAGTTCTGGAGGAACAGAAAGCAGACTATATGTGCAATGCTAGTATCTGTACATTACATAGAAATTGTTCGCTTCTCTTTTTCTGCCATTAGTTTTTATCATCCGTTAATACAGCAAAACATAAAATATGCTTTTAGCACATAATTCTAGGATTCCCTTCCGTCTCATTAAATTTGTTTTTGTTTTGTTTGCTCCCGCAGCAAAGGGTGCTGCAGTGAAACCAAGTTGTGAGTGACCAAAACCCATGACGTGATCTGAATTGGTAAGAAAGAGTTTTGCTAGCTTGTTTTTGTGCAGCGCTCCCACCTAGATGCGTCATCGCTACTAGTTTCAAATGCACATTTTTGGCCTTTTATTTATTTTTTTTTCTTTGCTTTTTTGTTTTTTTTTTTTCCCTCTTAAAGCAGGTCCTCGGTATTAAGAGCAACACAGCATCAAGGATTGTTTAAACAAACACGGCATAACTTGAGAAGGCCACGAAGTGTGCCGTTATCTATCTCTTTCATTAACATAATGAAGTCTGTCTCGAGGGAAGGAGGATCAGGGGAGAAGGGGGGGGGGCAGCAGTTACTGTCCCCTCCGGGCCGGCCTAAAAATTCCAGTAAAAAAAGTCCGAGAGTTTCCTTTCGAACAGCATGAAGATTTAGGAGTACACACAATATTACCACTGTTTGGATTAACTCAGAACAGTAAACCGAGCGTTACGGAGGGGCTTTTTGTTGTCTCTTCGCTTAATTTTTGCTGAATCTTCTATAGACTAGTGACCAAGTGAGCGGGTCCTTTTGCATTGCCGTCCGGGGGGGTTCCCTCTTTGTTTGGCGGGACTATAAAACCGTCGCTGCTGCCTCGACCTAGCTGGTAGTAAGTGTGTAGCTGATGGACGTGGTTCCTGGAGCCAAGGTTGGGCATGCTTTTGTAGTAAACATCGTCGGCGTCGCCTCCGCTGCTTTTGGCCGGTGGGGGATCGGTCTGGGTGCTGGCGGTGACGCTTTCTGTCATGGGCATGCCGGCCAGCGCGGGCATACTGGTGTAGAGAGAATCCCTGTTGGGCGACTGGAGATCGTCCGTGTGCTCGTTGGTCAGCAAGGGGAAAAAGCTCTCACTGTTGTCTTGCGGGATGCGCCGCCGGCTGTAGAGGTGGGGCTGGTGGTTGTCTGCCGAGTACACCCGGGGAGGCAGCAGTGGGGCGTCCGACTCCTCGTGGATGAGCTCCAGGCCCAGGCTCTCCTCGTGGGTGAAGGAGGTGGCATCATCCAGTACAATGGCATCGTCCTCACTCCCGCCGCCCACACTGTTGACGAGTTTGTTCATCAGGTTGCGGCTCTGCTCGCTGGAGCGCTCATGGTTGTTCAGGTAGGAAGGGATGTAGTTGGAGGTGAGTTCCTTCAGGATCTTTTTCTCGAGGGCGTTCTCGGTGTGGTTGTACCCGCGGTCAAGGATTTGCACGCAGTTGCTGAGATACTCGCCGCTGGCGATGCTGTAGCTGTTTCCGTGATTACCATTCAGTGGTAGAGTATCCGTGACACTTGTATCCCTGGCATTGTTCAGTAGCCCCTCTGAAAAACATTACACAAGAGAGGGTGACTTGTACAAACAGGACACTCACGCGGGACGTGCACACTCAAACCCCCTTCCTAGGCTGCTGCAGCTGCTGGGGCTCGGCAGCGAGGAGAGCGTCACAGCCAAAATAGGAGGGCGCTGCTCCAGGCTGGCTTAAGGACTTCCCACCGAAAAAATGGAAAGCGCCGTCAAGTATGTGACTTGATGCGGCAACAGCTGGCGGGAAGGAATAACCTCTCCTGTCCAGTACCTCCTACAGCTCTTGTGCTTTGTTCTATGTATTCCTGGAGGAGCTGAGAAATAGGTGACCCTGGGCTGGTCCTAGTTGCCCTGGCTCCAGGTGGCTTTGGAGGAAGGTGGCAATTCCCCCCAGCTGAGGGTAAAGTATTCGCAGCCCAGGTTAATCATTACCCAAACTTTGTGTGGGAGTGTATCCTTCCTAGAGGAAAAAAATAAATCTGCTCTCCCCTTTTGCTGGGCAGGCTGCCAGGAGAAAGGCGTAAGGCCTGAATGGTGGCATTCAGGGATTAGCAAGGCAGAGGCACAAAGTGCTTCCGGGCCCAGGCTTTTTTGGAACAAGGCTAAATGCCCTACCTCTCCTGGCACAAGGGCACGGCCAAAATTATTTACTCCACACTGGCCGGGTGGGAATTTTCTAATACAATCAATGTTGGAGGCAGCTGCTGTGAGGTCTTGCGAAGCCTTTAAAAATAGCTCCCATTTCACTCGCAAAGTTAAAGCAGAGGGTTTAGTGGAAGGTACAGCAAGAACCATCACCACCACAGTACAGTGGGCTTGGGGGAACCTGCGAGGAGTAACAGGGTCTCAAGGTGCCCCCCAACTAACTGCCTATCGCATCTCCGTAGGTGTCTCAACACTGTCATTGTAAGGCTGGAGCTTGGCTCTTTCCCAACACGCTATGGGAGATGGTGGGGAAGTGCTTTGAGAGCAACACAGCACAAGTGGGCAAGGGAGAAGAAAATCAGTCCCAGCAGTTAAGCCGACATGCTTTCTTTTTTGGGACTACTGGCCTCCTTGGAAGGAGTGCAGGTGTGGGGATGCATGAAATAACATATTGACCTTTCAGCTAAGGGCTTCGGGCATTGCCAAAAAATGGCAAGCAACTCCCAGCAAGCCGCGGTGGATTAGAGGAGCCATTAGCTGACAATTTCAAATGAACAGTTGCTCATACCATGCTTGGTACATGGCATGTGTACCTTCCGAAAATACAGGATTCAGTCTATATCTGCGATGGAGTAGTTGTTGCATGTCAAGGGCTGGAAAGCGCTACTGCAGGCTTTCTTCTTGCTTTTGAGTGAAACGCCCTGAATGTGTCGGTCACCTTTTAGGTTTCTGAAGCTTAGAGGGTGCTGCCATATCCCGGGTTTCCCAACAAACGAGGGAGCTATGCCAAAAAATCAACTAGCCATCACAGACATAGAGCAAAGCCATTGATTTTCACAGTGGAAGCTCTCCAACCGAGTCACGATGCTTGGGGAGAAATGAAAAGTGAGCATTTTGGGGGGAGGACTGTATGTAATGGGTGATGGGTACAACAGCATCTGTCAGATGGTCACGCTGAGTAACTTATGCATTGAGGCACTGAGCGCTGTGCTTCTGCTGCCAATGCATAGAGCTGAGGTTTGGTTGGGAAATAAAATGGAGGCATCGCAGGTGAGAACAGAGTGGGGTCTGCAATGAAACACGCCGTATAAAAATGCCATGACCTTGCAAATAAAAATGTGAAGTTTAAAAAAATCATATGCACAGTTATATGAGAAACTACGCTGGGTAAACGATACCACAAAAATGAGAAATAAACAAAGAAAGCATCATATAATCTCTTCCATATATATATGTACACATACATATATATACACATACATACATACACACGCATACACGTATATATACATATATATTCATATTCTTTTGATTTCAAAACTGTGAGATTAATTTCCTTTATTAACTACATCATCTATATGTGATGCAATAAAAGTGAACTAAAAAAAATTACATTTGATATGCAATGTTTAGCTTTACTCCCATACTTGTCTCTCTGTAGGGCTCTAAACGACAGCATGAAGAAAAGGAAAGAAAAACAACAAGTAAGCTTACAGCGACAGTAGGAGAAACATGAGTAAAAAGCAAACTGATGATATGCAGAAAAGAGAGTTAACGGAAATAATTTCCACTGCCCAGAATACATGAATTTGTTACATGGTTTATTTCAGGTTAAAATATTGACATTTTAGACAGAAAAATTGTTGTACGCACAGTATTCAACAGACTACATTTTTATTAAAAAAATTATCACATTTAAAATGTTTTCCAATGCCACTATAAAATGTTCAGCGTGCAACACAAATCAAGAAATAATGCCTGGAAATTTAAGAAAACTCTAAAGCTGGTAACGGTCATGCTTGAAAAGACAGGCACTGTCAACATCACTTCCAAAGTCTTAAAGTGAATGGCTTTACTTACTGTTAGTTATAATAACCCCTGGCAGTTGAAACCGAAATCCATTTTCTTGCTAAAAATGTTTTGCCGTCCATCCATTGCAACAGTGCTTTGTAAGAGTATGACTTTGCTCATCGTGGGGCTGCTGGCATTTTACGAACTTTGGTGAGTCTGCTCTTTTTTTAACTAAACACATGGCAAACTACATGGACTTTGCAAAAAAAAATGTAAGAGGTAGTTCGAATAATGGCATCGCTAAATGAAGCTATTGAGAAGAAAGGGTTAAAACAAGAAGAGCCAGAGATGAAGATGAAGAGCCAGTGATAACTCTCAGCTTCCCACTTGCAACGGTCTGTGGCACGCTGGGGTTTAACCAGAGCTCATTAACCGGATTGCCGCCTTCTCTTAAAATTAGCTCTCACGAAAGCAGTTAGGCCGTTTTGAGAAACTCCTGTGTCCGAGAGACCAAGCCAGCGTACGTCCATCAGCTGTCAACGGCGGTGAGCACTCGGCACGTGCTGCGGCGTGCCAGACCCCTCACCTACCATCTCCTCCTTCCTCTATGCTCTGTGTCCCATCAAGGAATCGCTTTCGCCACCGGGAAATGACACTTTGGCCTTTTAGGGTCTGATTCCCTGCCTCTTTCCAAGGTTTTATTTTTTAGGGCTTCTGGCTCCTGGTGCGTCTCTACCGCAGATGGGGCAGCTTCGGCTCGAGCAGAGAGGGTATTTTAAAACATGTAACTGGGGAGGGGGAAAGGAAGGGTTGGATTGGATCAGGCCCCAGGTTTCTTATAGCGTCCTGTCCCTGTTAATGGCCAGCACCAGAAGTGGTAGGTGAAGGTGAAAAAATACCATAGCCTTACTGATGTGGAATGAGTTAGTTGGATGATGTTAGCTAGCAATGCCCTCACTGCATGCCGATCCCAGCCAAGTGACAGCATCTACTTTTACAATGCACTATCATTGCTTTAGTGTGCCTGCTGGTGCAGCATCCTTAAGTCCCAAAGAACCGTCAAGGCCATTAGGCCCGGTTGGTTCTGCTAACCTTCATTTCTGCTGTGGGATCTCCCAATATTCACAGTTTGTAATTGTCCAGGGACAGTAACCAGTTTGAAAAGCAATAGCTATACTAGTTCTACAGTCATTAATTAACTTGCAGCCTCCTGAAAAAAATGGGTTGGTTTCTGCTCCCTCTGAATTCAATGGCAAAGCTCCAGGGGCTTAAATGGGATCAGTACTGGTCCCACTCTCTTTCTTCATCTCCCACAGATGAAGCCTGGGTAGGTTTCTCTGTTATCCATCTGGCTGTGTCGCACTGAATAGCACTTGCAAATCAATTACACTATTTTTGTGGAATAAAATGCTGTTAGCTCAGGTAACTCTATCAGAATCTAGTCTTAAAAATTAGAAGAACACAAGATTATTAAAATGCACGTAAAACCTTTTTGTCACATTTCCACGCAAATCACTCGGGTTCAGTTGAAGCACCCAGACCTGAACATCAGGACTTCTCTTAAGCCAAATGCTGAACTAGCATTACCTGCTGCCACTTGATTTAAAAGTCCCCCAAACCTCAATGTTACCATGCAAGAAACTATACAGAACATCAAAGCTCATTTCGACATTTGCAGTACACTGAAGTTCTTAAAATTCAGAGCATTTCATGTTTAACAGTAGCCCTTTTTTAAAAAAACATTCATAGAAGCAAATTTATTGCACAAAGTTAGCATAGTTTAGGAAATTAATGAACAGCAAAAAAGGTCAAACACGTGTGCTTTCCTTGTGCTTTGAATGAAAATACCCTAGTGATATAGCTCAAGATCTATTTCTATCGTAAACAATATGCTGCCATATAGTACAAAGGGGGTTTTCCTGCTTGCATTATAACCATCATTATTTTCCCTTCCTTAGAGATCCTTTACTGGAAAGGGACACCTTCACTGGGAGCAGAGAGCTGCCAGAGTGATGACATACTTGTGCTTGAACGCAGCGTTATTCTGTAATGATTCAGCCACCTTGCAAGCAAGCCAAAAAAAAATTAAAAAAATCCCATGGAAGTGGCAGAGCAGGACGGAGCCACCAACAGACAGGAGCTGGCAGAGCTCCACACTCCCCAGCTCCTCCTCAGGTCCTGCATCTGCCATGCATCTGCCTCTCCCTCACGGAAGCATCAGGAACATCAGCTTACAAACACGGTCCCTTCCAGAGACGGAGCAGAGACAAACAGGTAGGTGACAAGAGACTGATTTCTACAGCGGAAACCTCCGTTAGGTACAACTGACTCAACCTGTTTGTTTTCCATTGCCGACAGGAGGATATGCAAGAGCTTCTAGTCTCCCTACACCTTTTTCTAGTCGTCTTTTTTTATTTTTGCTTTCTAATAGCACATATAAAATGCATTAATGCAAACGGCAAAACATTTCTTGCAATATCTAAGCTCTGCTCTTTGGAGCTGACCTATGCTCCTTGCTTCAGCTGTCATTTTTCTTAGAGATCAAGGGGAGTTTTGCTTTATTTTGCATTTTTTTTCCTGCGCAAGCCAGTGCGCTGCTGACCACATTTCTCTACGCCATTTCAAACAAGAGCAGCTTTGGCGGCAAAGGCCATTTTAGCTTCACTTACCTTCAAAGGTGTTCCTGTTTCTAAAATGAATGGTTTAACAAGGAAATGCACTGACAACAAGGGGAGGAATGGATACGTCCGACAAAATACACACACAAGACCAAAACAATACAAAAGCAAGGAGATTGAAAAAAAAAATCAAAACCAAAACCACTATGAATGCTTTGAGTAGAACTGACGAGGGTGTCTCAAAGTGAATTTGATAGCTTATGGAAAAAAAGCCTCCGGAAAATGGAAAGATGCACTGAAATGAAAGGAAGGGGAGGGGATCCTTTTTTGTGCCCAGTTCCAAAAAAAAAAAAGTGTGTGTGTGGGGAGAAAAAAAAAAAAAGGAAGAAAAAAAAGAAAGAAATGGGCCAAAATAAGCCACAGAAAATAGAATTCTCACTAGAAAAATTAGAGAGAAACTCCAGCACACCTTGTGCGTTGTACATGCTGACAGAAGGGTTGTTATAGACCGCCGATTCCCCGAGCAATGTATTATAAGGGTTGTTAGTGCCATGAGGACGAAGCAGAGCATTGGTTATAAGATGATTAGCCATGGCTCCTGGAGCAGCCCGATAGAAAGACAGAGAAAAAAAAAAACAACAAAAAAGGTCAATCAGGCAAATGTGGTACTAAAAAAAAAGGAAAAAGAACATTCAGAATGACAACAGTTGAAATAGTCCTGATTACAAGCAGCCAGCTAATTAGACTCGGAAAACTGTATGCCACTAAAGCAGAACAGATGTTACTGACGATGCACAAATCCAAACCAATGCAAAAGAAAATGTATCAGAAAGCGGAGAAGCTACATTTATGGTGGTTCCCCAGTTGCTCGGAGTGTAAGCGAGGCTATGCCCACATGCTTGCTACAAAGAAAGAGAGGGAAATGGCAGCCTACACATTGTGGGGGGAAAAACTCTCCAGAAAGTGCCAAATGAATAAAAAAAAAAATATAGTGACTAACAGAAAACAGCACATTCAACTCCCACTATGGGCTAGGATCTCTTTTACTGGTCCTTCGCAACACATCTAAAATTGAAAAAGCAGAATTAAAAAGAAAGGATGGAGAATGAGGCCTCTCTGAAGGCTCTCGGCACTTATCAGAGAGCAGCTGTTTCTCATGTATAGGAGGGTGAGTTTCACTGCAGGTACTGCTCTGGTACCACCTTCAAGCACATCCACAACCACCCGAATCCACCCTTGAAGGTGAGAGCACCGCGACTCCATCAGGCGTTTCTATCAGGAGCGAGAGTGGCCACGGAGACACATGTTTCAAGGCTCTCTGTTTGCCCCACAAACACCTTGTTTCCCTGCTCCCGGACCTCTTTGCTGTCATTTCCAAGCACTCAGCCAGCAGTTGTCCTCCTGTTTTGGTTTATCCCTTGGAGTCGCAGCCTCTGGACTTGTGCTTTTCAGGATCATCACGGCTTGGCAGGTGGCTGCCAAGACCTACCTTGATTCCTATCACAGGCATCAACCCATGAAGCAAAGGCTTCCTCCCACCTTTTAGCTGACCTACAGGACCAAAAAACCCATTAAGCCCTTGCTCCAAATGTCCTCTGGGATCCCAAGAGACGACCGACTCAAAAATTTGCCCCCAGGGCCATTCTCACTGTCATCGGTAGAGACCTAAGGCAGGAATACTCAAGGACACACTATATTTTTTACCTCCAGGACTAAACTGTTAGGACAAAACCTTTCCACTAGCAAAGTATGTCTTTGGTGGGGCAACTAGAACTAGCCAGGACAGGGCTGTCAGAGGGTTCAGGTTACCTGGCTGTCACCAACATCTGATAGCCCCAACCCAAACAAGCGACCGAAAAGCCAATCCCTAAACCCAGCAACCCTGGCAGGGATGCCTTTGTCAATATCTGGGGCATAGAGACCCCATTTGCCTCTTTTAGGGGTGGAGGTGGCCCCATGGCATGGTGGAGGCAGTCTTTGCAAGGCATGTGGGGTGCTGGGTACAATCTCTTCTCTGCAACTCACTACCTGATTTTTCTTTCCTTTTCTTTCTTTTTTTTTTGGATGGAGCTGCTGAGGATATATAAGCTCCACGGGCCTCTGGCTGGCACAAATCCCCTTAGCGGTGAGCTCTCTGAAAGCTCACACCTACTAATTATTTAAAAAAAAGCAAAAACTAGCCAAACCTAAAGGTAGGTGAAGGCTTCCAGAGCTGCCTCCTGCGGTGCTCGTATGCTGGCCTGGCTCCATTTCCTGGGACAGCGTTTCTCCATGCCTGTGCAGGTAGAGGAGAGAGCAGACAGCTCTCCTGCCTCTCCCTCACCGTCCCCCAGCCCTTCCCAGCCCCAGGCATATGGCGTTAGCGGATCACTTAATCGGTCTTTTGAGCACAGGACAAAGTAGAAGGCAGAGCTGTATGGGGGCTGCATGCCAGGGAGGCTCCTCGACACATGCAGCTGGAAAAAAAAGACTTGTTTTCTCTCACCTGATATTTTTGGCTATGCTGATGGAAAGCAAGATGAGCTGCTGTGTTTGGAAATAAGGAAACAAAGATGTCTCCTGTAAGAAAACATTATATGAACGCTTAACTAAGCAACCTTGAATGTAACTAATAGGTAAATGAGTCAATTCTTTCTTTCAGGTAATGTATTTTCCATCATCTCACGTACATCTGGAATGAGGGACTATAGGACCACTTCTCTTCTTGCACTAGTTTTATACCAGCTGAGTACTAAGTCCATTAAAATTGTTTCTGCTTTCATCCCACTTTTAATCAAGCCAGGCCATAAAAGATTCAAAAAGGGACTCACTTTTATACAGGTAATGGGAATGTCCAGAGTTAATGCCAGCCATAAATTCAGACGTGATATAATCCTCCCATTTCAGATTTAACTCAGTCTCCAACTCGGTCCCTATGAGATTTGACATGGAGAAGAATATACCCGCCACATGCTTTTGAATGCTTTAGCTTGAGGCGTTTTTAAATGGCAACTGCCAGAAAGAGCATCTCACTCGATATATCCCCAGTCTGATCTTGTCTAGCAACTCCTAGAAGGTGGGAAACAAGCTGATCCCGCCACGGCTGGGCAGGTTGGGCTCTTTCGCATGGGGGATGCTCTCACCTCGTGACAAGAGAGAGGGGACCAATCTGTGTCAGCACTTAGCACTTTGCTTGCCTACCTTCGCCAGGGTGGTGGGCTCTGAAGCGAGCTAAATTCACACAAACCTGGCTCTTTCGGGCGGTTACAAACTAGATAGTTTCTGGCAACTTTTAATGCAGATACATGTTTCTGACTATAAACTTGGCAAAAAGTTGAAAATACAGAATAAGTAATTTTTGCTCTCTCAGGTGCGTAAAAGAGGGGGCTTGATACAGCAAAACAGCCATCCATTCCTGTATGCAGCTCCTAAGCAAAAATACTGCATCTTGTGCCTTCCTCTCCCTTGACTGCTGAGGGCATTAAGATTTTTTAGTTTACTGATCAAAATGCCAGTGATGATGGCAGTGCTCAGTAATTCTCCTAATGCAAATCCAAAACAAACCCACTGCTAACATGTTCAGCTACCTTTCAATGCTTTCAGAAACCCAACTGGGCCCTAAGCACTCTGCAGCAGGTTCCTGTCACAGTGGGCTGGCCACAGCAAACTTAATGCTCTCTGCGGGTCACAGTA
The DNA here is from genome assembly GCF_000699105.1 of Pygoscelis adeliae. Taxonomy (NCBI): domain Eukaryota; kingdom Metazoa; phylum Chordata; class Aves; order Sphenisciformes; family Spheniscidae; genus Pygoscelis; species Pygoscelis adeliae. Next base: position 592,674 of record NW_008824050.1, read on the forward strand.
AATGTAACCTTTGACATCTTAAAAACAAAATGATATGTACCTTGTATTCATTAATTTGGGCTCTTGTTTCTCCCTAACTGCTTTAGAGCTGCAACATTCCCAGCCTCAAAGGATGCTGAGAGAGAAGGACTGCATTCAGGCTCCAAAGAGCCTACAGTTAATGCTGTAGATAAAACAATAATACACCAAACAAATCCCCATTATTGGGTTTTTCCCTCCCGGGAGGGAGAAAGAAAAAGGTAACACCAGCCATACATTTAAGTATCATCCTGCCTTTTTCATAACACTTTATCATTGCTATAGCAACCAA